>NC_086448.1:730207301-730510426 GCF_028390025.1 Pseudophryne corroboree | reverse complement strand
AGTGTTGTCTGTTTCACCTCGGACAAAACATTTGGAGAAAAATCCAATCCTTAGGACTTTCAACACAATATGGACGTGACCATTCATTTTGTTTGAAACTAAGGCATCTTCAAGCACTTGCATTTCTCCCACCAGACGAAATTCCTGCTGCCTTTGAAGAAGTAAAAAAAATAATGCCACCCAATGTGTCCCCTTTAATGAACTATTTCGAGGAGACTTACGTTTTGGGACGTTTTAGAACCAGTGGCAGAAGTCAAACAAGATCTCCCCCACTTTTCCCACCTCACATTTGGTCTGTCTATGATAATATGCTTGGTGGTATTCCAAGAACCCAAAACAAGTTGGAGGGCTGGCACAGAAGGTGGAACATAGTCCTTGCCGAAAAAAAACTTGGCCTCTACAAAGTAGTAATGGCATTTCACAAGGAGCAAAAGGTAACAAAGAGCCTTCTTGAAAAAGTGTCTTTGAATATTCTCAAAACCCCCCCAAAGCGTGACCAAAAAAATCGGGAGGAAGCTCTTCAGAAATGCATATCTCAGCTTGGGAATGTGGATTTGGTTGAATTTCTCCGTTCCATTGCCTTCTATCTTAAATATGACTAAGTCCCTAGTCACTATCACTTTCAAATTTTTTAATCAAGTTTCAAGTTCATAACACTGTTAATTTTTGGTTTACTTTAAAGAGAAAAAAAAAAGTGGTTATTGTTTTAGTATGAAAATCCTCTGGATCATACAATGACAGATTATAATATTCTCAGGTAAGTTGAAAAGCAACTAAGTGATATGTAATATGTAACTTTTTCAAATATTAGGCATTTTAAAATTATTTATCTCTAAAATAATGTTACTTACGATACGTTATAATGTTAAATTTATTTTTTAGGTTTTTTTGGAAGAATACAGAAAGTAATGTTCAACAGGATCAAACAGGGAATACTATGAACAATCTTCAATCAATACTCCTCATTTATTGATATCATGCTTATTATTTCTAAACCTTATTTTTATGAAAATAAATGCTATATCTCATATAAATGTTTGTTTGATTAAAATAAAAGTAAAAATGTTAAAGTTTTTTTTTTACTTTAACATCATATAAAATAACCACATCCTCCTCTTTGTAGAATAAGTTAATCACGCAATTTCTAGTTAATTATTGCGCGTGTATGTATTCACAATCTCCATGGTACATTCTGATAGTGTCTTTTGCCAAGTTAGTTGTTTCTATCAAATAGCCTAATACATGCTTATCTGAACCCATAACATATTTAATTCACTTGTAATATAAACTTTAATATTTACTCTGTTCCATGAATCACTAATACATAGTACTAATTCAAAAAAATTTCGTAAAGACAGACTCGCACACACATATATATATGTATATATATATATAAATATTAAAAGCACGAAAAAATTAAATAAATCATTTTTTTATTATTGAGATATGTTTTCAGTTAAGGCAATTGTAACAACAGATATCACATATTTCGTTTAAATTGCATTACTTAAATATAATTATTTTAATCATTTTGTCAAAAAACATTCAAAAAAATTATAATTAAGATTTCAACCATCTTTATTAATGTGTTAACTGTCAAAATGTTAATTCAATGAAAAGATAAAATCATTCTTGTATTTCTTTATCTTTGTAGAGTATACCTCTATGTATTTTTCAACGGTTTAGGCTTCCAGATGTTCCTTAAAAAAGTAAAAAAAAGGTAAAAGGTCAAACTTTAATGAAACTCGGACACCCACGTTCAGCACAATTCTATGTACCTGTATGTCTCCATGTCTGCGTATACACAGGCACTCACCCTAAAGCTACAAAGTTAATATCAAAACAGAACACCCTCCCACCCATAGAATCAAACACTATTACGGGCCACAAATTTACCAGTTATTACTTTAAAGCTGTATGCAAGGCTATTGGCCCTCATTCTGAGTTGATCGCAGCAGCAAGAAAGTTAGCAATTGGGCAAAACCATGTGCACTGCAGGAGGGGTAGATATAACATGTGTAGAGAGAGTTAGATTTGGGTGGGGTGTGTTCAATCTGCAATCTAATTTGCAGTGTAAAAATAAAGCAGCCAGTATTTACCCTGCACAGAAACAAAATAACCCACCCAAATCTAACTCTCTCTGCACATGATATATCTGCTTCCCCTGCAGTGCACATTGTTTTGCCCAATTGCTAACTTTCTTGCTGCTGCGATCAACTCAGAATGAGGGCCATTGTAAATTTAATATTGGTCATCTGTATGTTTGTCTTGCTGTCCTTGATGTGATAATTGCTGCTCTTACACTACATACATCTCTTGCTGTGTTACTTGTTCTTCCCCACCTTGATTTAATTGATGCTCCTCTGTTGTTATTCCCTGATTCGGTAGTGCATATGTCCCAAAAGCCAAATCTGTTGATTGAAGGTGATATTGCCTTGCCATGTTGTCATCTGTAGTGTTAGTTGTTTGTGGTTCTGTATTTTGTCTTCTTTGCTGATGTGGTGTTTCAATGTTGGTTTCCCCACGTGTTTGTGTGCTTGTTCCGGATGTCTGTGGTATTGAGGTGTAAATTTCTCTTCCTTGATTGATCATGAGCTGAAGGAGGTTGGCTATCATCCTGGAGTTGGTAACAGAATCATACTGCCATACCACCATATGTTGTATACTCTGTTGAATTTGCTGTGACTGACAATTAAATATTTGCTGATTTTCATTCATATGGCTTAATAACGAGGTAATCGAAGAAAGTGCATTTCCTTGTGACTGCTGTGTGGTTGTTATTTCATCTAACCGTTGCTGCATTTTTGTCAATGTCTGTTGCATGTTATCCAATTTGTTTTCTATTCTCTGTATATCTTCTTTCATTTGTTGCTCCATGCACCCCATTCTTTCACTGATGGTATCATGGTTTCCATCTGCATGTAAATTAAAAAAAAATCTAAAATTCTTTTTTTATATGTTAAAAATTAACAGTAGGAAGTTTTTAAAAATAATACCTGTCCCATGCAATGTTTCCGTGTTCTCTTGCTCTATTGTTGTGGTCGCCTGCAATGTTGGCAAAGTCTCATGCATTATTCCCTGTTGAACAGTTGGACTGATGTCCTGTGCTATATTGTCCTGTTCTGTTATCACTGTTACATGCCTTGAATCCTCCTGTACGTTTTGCCTAGTGTCATGGACCGTGTCCTCATGTTGTGTTGTCCCTTTCAAATGCTGTGATTCCTCCTCTGTTGTTTGCATTGTTTCATGCACTGTGTCTTGATTAAGTCTTATGACATTTTCTTGAAGGGTTTCATGATGATATATTGCCTTTCTTTTAGGCAATGTGGCCTCCACCAAATTTGGTATGGGCTCATTCTCAATAGCCTCTTGCATTGTTGTTCCGTGCTCATGCACATTTTCTTCTGGAGCCGTTGTGCCTGTGACCTGCACAGTTGTCTCCTGTGTTGTGGTTCTTGCCTCCTTTTCAATGTTCTCCTCCAAAGTGTCCTGTTGTCTAAAGGACACTCTTCTACGTCGCTTGCTCATGGTATCTGTAACAAAAATTTAAATTACATTATCTTTATTAAAAACCATTCTTAAAACCATTAAGACCTTCAGGATTTTAGGTATCTAAGAGTATAACAAAACATTATGTATTCAATCATAGTGGATTGCTGCAGCTAATATGTCAGCAGTTGTGAAAAACAATGTGCATTGCAGTAGTAGTAGATTAAAAATAACATAGAATTGTATTTGTGTGTCATAATTTATGGACATATAAAAAACTGACTTCATTATAGTCAAATTGCAATTTATGCATATTATACATACCACACACAAATGTAATTCTTTTTACACATGTTATATCCACTTCTCCCTGCTGTGCATATTATTTTTTACAATTTATATAAATTTGGCAGCACCAACCATGTCTGAAATCAGTATAAATTAAAAAAAATATGAACTTTTTTACGTCAACTGTTTACACGTAATGATTTATATATATTGAGCATAATATTGTTTGATTAAGGCCCAATTTTTTACATCTCTAATATTTTTTAATTTTGTAATTAAAAATACATATAATATATAACATAATAATTGGTTATTAATTTATTACCTTCGGGATCTGACAAAGCTGGTGAATGTTTCTTCTTGGATGAATCAGACTTTGTTGGAGTCCCCTTCTTATTTTTTGAAACTGTTTTGATGCTCTTCTGTTGTTTTGCTGCACATGTAAAATATAAATAGTACAAATGAGTGAACATATATATTTAGCAATATATATATATAGCAATATATATATATATATATATATATATATATATATATATATATTGCATAGACAGGCTGCACTCTTGGCATTTGAAATAAAGACAGACAGGCAAGTCTGTCTGTTTTTATTTCAAACGCAGGAAGTTCTTCCTGTCTCTGAAATATATATCATTGGACACAGCATCTTTGTTACCATTGTTAGGACACCGGCAATAAGATCTGATTTCATGTACCTTTGTTACTTGTGAGGTCTGTGGACTCTGTGCTTATATATATATATATATATATATATATATATATATATATATATATGTATTTGGTTTTTTAATTATTATATCTAAAAAAAAAAATTTTATTCACCTGTACTGCTAGGTGCTGCACTTTCTTCATGGTGTACCAGCCGAAAATAATCCTTACACTTTTTCTCCCATGTTTTCTGTAACTTATGTCCTGCTTGGATCTTATTGTTAGTTACCCTCCAGCAGTCTCTGAGTCTTTTTTTGATGCTGGACACTGTTCGCTCTGCATTCCCTGCACAAGACACATTTCTTGATATTTTCTCCCATGTTGTAATGTTGAAGCGGTTGTGTTCATCTCTATATTTTGACCCAAATAGTTGCATGTTAAATTTAATTTCATCATCAATGAGAGTTTCAGTCTCATCATCTGTGAATTTAGGTGCCCTGGTGCTTGTTCCCTCCTCTGCCGATTCCTCTTCCTCCTGTGAATCTCTATTTACATGATGCTGCGTTCTTTTTTCAAGATCATCTTCGCTCTGTCTCCTTGGTTGGTTGGTATTTTCTTGTTCTTCAGTTAAAGATAAGGAACAATGTATTCTTTGCTCCTCCTCCATTTGTTATAACTGTAAATTACATTAAATATATTGATATTTAATAATACTTAATCTAAAGATTTGCATTATAGTAAATACAATATTTATATTGTAATAATAATATTTTGTTTTCAATTACCCAATAGTAAAATTTAGAAATGAAAATCTGAAATTATATTGGTTTTATAAATGTGAATACATATTTCGATGTGTATTTTTACCTTATAAGATATAACATTATTTGTGTATATTTGTTGACCAATAATTTTTAAGGATATATTGACACGAATAATATTTTATATCTAAAAAATAGAGCATATAACAAAAATATTAAATATTTATTTTATAATCTTTATTACATCTTTAGATTTCAGAAAACAATAACACTATATTAATTAATACACATGACAAACTTTCTATATATACAGGTTGAGTATCCCTTATCCAAAATGCTTGGGACCAGAGGTATTTTGGATATCGGATTTGTCCGTATTTTGTAATAATTGCATACCATAATGAGATATCATGGTGATGGGACCCAAGTATAAGCACAGAATGCAGTTATGTTACATATACACCTTATACACACAGCCGGAAGGTAATTTTAGCCCATATTTTTAGTGACTTTGGGCATTGAACAAAGTGTATCTACATTTACACAATTCATTTATGTTTCATATACACCTTATACACACAGCCTGAAGGTCATTTAATACAATATTTTTAATAGCTTTGTGTATTAAACAAAGTTTGGGTACATTGAGCCATCAGAAAACAAGGGTTTCACTATCTCACTCTCACTCCAAAAAGTCTGTATTTCTAAATATTTGGATATGGGATACTCAACCTGTATAACATTTGTCAATTGTTCAACACTGAAAATCAAGAGTAACATGTTTCAGCTTTAAATAGATCAATTATTAAAATAAAAATAGCAATATAGTACAGTTATTAAATTGTAATCCATGTTATATATGTATAATTGTAACACATGCACTAATGTATTACCACTGTAACCTAAGGCACATTTATATCTAACCAAATCTAACTAAACCACAACAGCAGTAGTATTCTTACATCCACAACCATAATATATCTATATATATCTATATATATATATATATGTATATATATATCTATATATATCTATATATATATATATATATAGAGCGTGGCACTATAGTTCCACATTTACATGATACACCTTTATATATATATGTAATTAGCATAAATAGGCACCGGTATAGTATTTCACAGATAGAAATCTACATTATATGTATCACAGTAGCAAATTCGAGGATATATACACATATATATATAGGATGCACCTCAATATATAGAGAATAATATAGAAAAAATATATATTTTAGGATTATGCAATGCTTTAACAATAAATAATAGATTAATATCTAGTTGTATTTTTATCATACACACACAATAGGAATAAAGCTTGCAGTATTAGCACAAAAAATATACATACACCACCCAGTTGTGTTGCACCTTATACAATGTCAACTGTAGTGGTAGAACGCACATATATAGTGCCGCTTATATATAGTCCATAGTATTTGTGTCCCTTATGCAATGCACCCATTAGTAGTGCCTCTTATGTCCACAATAATGATAAACCTTCCTAAGTAGCCCTTTTATAATGCCCTTATTAGTATTAAAACCATTATTTATTGCATTAAAGCCAATCACCTTGTATAGTATTGTCCATAGCAGTAATGTTGCAGGTATTAATTCCCAGTCAGTTATCCTCAGTTGTTATGAATCTGTATTCAACCCAGTGGTAATGTCCCCAAGTTGTTTAGCATTACTGGGGTTTGCACAACTGTAGGTTTATAAAAATTATTAATGTCCACAGTATAAATGTACCCTTTACTTTGGCCACATTTTTTTTCAAACATTATTAATTCCAAACTGTATTTAGCAAAACATTAGTTTGCCATCTTGTACTCTGCCCTCTTGTAGTTTGCAGCACAGTAGTATGCCCCGATTATGTTAGATCAAATTTTTGACACTATTACAAACATTATAATACATTAATTTCTAAATCCTAAATAAAAACCACTCAGATCATATTCTACAAGCAACGCTACTGCATACGTCCGCTGCAGTCCTCATTCCGTCCTCTCCTCTTCACTATGGGAGAGACGTCATGACGTCTATCCCATAGCGCACACTGACAGAGCCTTGAGGCATACCTCACACCATTATCCTCTTCATAAGGCAAACAAAGCTCTGCTTATGGACTTTTCTCTTAATATATGATTGCAGAAACCTTGCCTGAACAGGTTAATGGATAAGATCAGTGTTTCATCACAAGTTATTGGCGATCATACATTAAGAGTTAATCCCATGAGCTGAGCATTCTGTCCATTTTATAGAGTGTCCTGTTGTGAGGTATGCTCGAGGTGTATTGAGCTCTTTATGCTGGCTTCCGCTATGGACGGATAGATGTGCACATATTCGTAACACAATATCAGCTGGCGCACATCATCTTTGTGTGCGTCACCTGGGAACCGACAGGTTAGGTGAGCAGGAAATCAATTCTGTCTCATACTGTAAGTGACGTGATGCATTACCGCCGCGTTCCGGAACACTTGAAACACATATAATTACCGTTGCATTTATTAATACATACCTTATACATACTGTCAGGCAGTGTCAGTATAGTGTACAAAACAAATCCCTTTACCTCGACGACTCTATGTTGGACATGGGCACGCATTACAATTTAAATACTTGCAGTGTTTCTTGAACACAGATGTAACAGTGTCCGTCCTCTTCACATAATTAAACCCAACATAAATTTTTAGTAATTAAAATAAAAAATTATGGATATAGAGTAATGCATACTTACGTGTTGCAGGTGTTTAAATTCAAAGGAATGTTCGTTGGAAATTATTGGTTTCTGGAAGAGTATTCACTGCAAAATAGCTGAAACAGTTGGTCAAGGTTAAAGATAAGATAGCTGCCGGTCAGCAGCGTTGTGCTTTATCACAGATACAATGTTCTTCTCTGACAGAAGCCAATTCCAAAACTCTGTCACTCTCAATGTCAATGAAGGGAAAAAGGCGGCTAAACAAGGAAGTGAGCAATACTTATAAAGACCAAAAAAAAGCGCCAAATTTAAAAATGTCAGAGGTTTAAACAGTTTAGCATGTGATTGGTCCGCAAAAATATACATACAGTGGGTAGGATACATTCATATTGGGCGGGAATTGCTGGGGAACTACAAGGCTAAGCATATGCACACTATTCTGCAGTGTCCTAGTAATTGCACATAAAAAGAGAGTGTCCTGACTGCAGACAGTTCATTTGAAATGTGTGTAGCCCTGGTAGTCAGGCCGGGTGTATCTGTCGCCCGCCGCTGTGATGCGCCCAGGTTTAGACGTTACCCGCGGTCTGGATTTGGGCGGGAAATGCTGTGGAACTACAAGGATCAGCATATGCACACTATCCTGCAGTGTCCTAGTATTTGCACATAAAAAGAGAGTGTCCTGACTGCAGACAGTTCATTTGAAATGTGTGTAGCCCTGGTAGTCAGGCCGGGTGTATCTGTCGCCCGCCGCTGTGATGCGCCCAGGTTTAGACGTTACCCGCGGTCTGGATTTGGGCGGGAAATGCTGTGGAACTACAAGGATCAGCATATGCACACTATCCTGCAGTGTCCTAGTATTTGCACATAAAAAGAGAGTGTCCTGACTGCAGACAGTTCATTTGAAATGTGTGTAGCCCTGGTAGTCAGGCCGGGTGTATCTGTCGCCCGCCGCTGTGATGCGCCCAGGTGTAGACGTTACACGCGGTCTGGATTTGGGCGGGAAATGCTGTGGAACTACAAGGCTCAGCATATGCACACTATTCTGCAGTGTCCTAGTATTTGCACATAAAAAGAGAGTGTCCTGACTGCAGACAGTTCATTTGAAATGTGTGTAGCCCTGGTAGTCAGGCCGGGTGTATCTGTCGCCCGCCGCTGTGATGCGCCCAGGTTTAGACGTTACCCGCGGTCTGGATTTGGGCGGGAAATGCTGTGGAACTACAAGGCTCAGCATATGCACACTATTCTGCAGTGTCCTAGTATTTAAACATAAAAAGAGAGTGTCCTGACTGCAGACAGTTCATTTGAAATGTGTGTAGCCCTGGTAGTCAGGCCGGGTGTATCTGTCGCCCGCCGCTGTGATGCGCCCAGGTTTAGACGTTACCCGCGGTCTGGATTTGGGCGGGAAATGCTGTGGAACTACAAGGATCAGCATATGCACACTATCCTGCAGTGTCCTAGTATTTAAACATAAAAAGAGAGTGTCCTGACTGCAGACAGTTCATTTGAAATGTGTGTAGCCCTGGTAGTCAGGCCGGGTGTATCTGTCGCCCGCCGTTGTGATGCGCCCAGGTTTAGACGTTACCCGCGGTCTGGATTTGGGCGGGAAATGCTGTGGAACTACAAGGCTCAGCATATGCACACTATCCTGCAGTGTCCTAGTATTTGCACATAAAAAGAGAGTGTCCTGACTGCAGACAGTTCATTTGAAATGTGTGTAGCCCTGGTAGTCAGGCCGGGTGTATCTGTCGCCCGCCGCTGTGATGCGCCCAGGTTTAGACGTTACCCGCGGTCTGGATTTGGGCGGGAAATGCTGTGGAACTACAAGGCTCAGCATATGCACACTATCCTGCAGTGTCCTAGTATTTGCACATAAAAAGAGAGTGTCCTGACTGCAGACAGTTCATTTGAAATGTGTGTAGCCCTGGTAGTCAGGCCGGGTGTATCTGTCGCCCGCCGCTGTGATGCGCCCAGGTGTAGACGTTACCCGCGGTCTGGATTTGGGCGGGAAATGCTGTGGAACTACAAGGCTCAGCATATGCACACTATTCTGCAGTGTCCTAGTATTTGCACATAAAAAGAGAGTGTCCTGACTGCAGACAGTTCATTTGAAATGTGTGTAGCCCTGGTAGTCAGGCCGGGTGTATCTGTCGCCCGCCGCTGTGATGCGCCCAGGTTTAGACGTTACCCGCGGTCTGGATTTGGGCGGGAAATGCTGTGGAACTACAAGGATCAGCATATGCACACTATTCTGCAGTGTCCTAGTATTTAAACATAAAAAGAGAGTGTCCTGACTGCAGACAGTTCATTTGAAATGTGTGTAGCCCTGGTAGTCAGGCCGGGTGTATCTGTCGCCCGCCGCTGTGATGCGCCCAGGTTTAGACGTTACCCGCGGTCTGGATTTGGGCGGGAAATGCTGTGGAACTACAAGGCTCAGCATATGCACACTATCCTGCAGTGTCCTAGTATTTAAACATAAAAAGAGAGTGTCCTGACTGCAGACAGTTCATTTGAAATGTGTGTAGCCCTGGTAGTCAGGCAGGGTGTATCTGTCGCCCGCCGCTGTGATGCGCCCAGGTGTAGACGTTACCCGCGGTCTGGATTTGGGCGGGAAATGCTGTGGAACTACAAGGCTCAGCATATGCACACTATTCTGCAGTGTCCTAGTATTTGCACATAAAAAGAGAGTGTCCTGACTGCAGACAGTTCATTTGAAATGTGTGTAGCCCTGGTAGTCAGGCCGGGTGTATCTGTCGCCCGCCGCTGTGATGCGCCCAGGTGTAGACGTTACACGCGGTCTGGATTTGGGCGGGAAATGCTGTGGAACTACAAGGCTCAGCATATGCACACTATTCTGCAGTGTCCTAGTATTTAAACATAAAAAGAGAGTGTCCTGACTGCAGACAGTTCATTTGAAATGTGTGTAGCCCTGGTAGTCAGGCCGGGTGTATCTGTCGCCCGCCGCTGTGATGCGCCCAGGTTTAGACGTTACCCGCGGTCTGGATTTGGGCGGGAAATGCTGTGGAACTACAAGGCTCAGCATATGCACACTATCCTGCAGTGTCCTAGTATTTAAACATAAAAAGAGAGTGTCCTGACTGCAGACAGTTCATTTGAAATGTGTGTAGCCCTGGTAGTCAGGCAGGGTGTATCTGTCGCCCGCCGCTGTGATGCGCCCAGGTGTAGACGTTACCCGCGGTCTGGATTTGGGCGGGAAATGCTGTGGAACTACAAGGCTCAGCATATGCACACTATTCTGCAGTGTCCTAGTATTTAAACATAAAAAGAGAGTGTCCTGACTGCAGACAGTTCATTTGAAATGTGTGTAGCCCTGGTAGTCAGGCCGGGTGTATCTGTCGCCCGCCGCTGTGATGCGCCCAGGTGTAGACGTTACACGCGGTCTGGATTTGGGCGGGAAATGCTGTGGAACTACAAGGATCAGCATATGCACACTATCCTGCAGTGTCCTAGTATTTGCACATAAAAAGAGAGTGTCCTGACTGCAGACAGTTCATTTGAAATGTGTGTAGCCCTGGTAGTCAGGCCGGGTGTATCTGTCGCCCGCCGCTGTGATGCGCCCAGGTGTAGACGTTACACGCGGTCTGGATTTGGGCGGGAAATGCTGTGGAACTACAAGGCTCAGCATATGCACACTATTCTGCAGTGTCCTAGTATTTAAACATAAAAAGAGAGTGTCCTGACTGCAGACAGTTCATTTGAAATGTGTGTAGCCCTGGTAGTCAGGCCGGGTGTATCTGTCGCCCGCCGCTGTGATGCGCCCAGGTGTAGACGTTACACGCGGTCTGGATTTGGGCGGGAAATGCTGTGGAACTACAAGGATCAGCATATGCACACTATCCTGCAGTGTCCTAGTATTTAAACATAAAAAGAGAGTGTCCTGACTGCAGACAGTTCATTTGAAATGTGTGTAGCCCTGGTAGTCAGGCCGGGTGTATCTGTCGCCCGCCGCTGTGATGCGCCCAGGTTTAGACGTTACCTGCGGTCTGGATTTGGGCGGGAAATGCTGTGGAACTACAAGGATCAGCATATGCACACTATCCTGCAGTGTCCTAGTATTTGCACATAAAAAGAGAGTGTCCTGACTGCAGACAGTTCATTTGAAATGTGTGTAGCCCTGGTAGTCAGGCAGGGTGTATCTGTCGCCCGCCGCTGTGATGCGCCCAGGTGTAAACGTTACACGCGGTCTGGATTTGGGCGGGAAATGCTGTGGAACTACAAGGCTCAGCATATGCACACTATTCTGCAGTGTCCTAGTACAAAAATTAGTACAAAAAAAATGGGACTAGGAAAATGAATATTGTGGTACATTGCTGTGCGGAATATGTTCAAAGTTAGGTTGAGACATACTTAGGGGGAAACAAAAAGGGATGAGGGCAGGCAGGAGTGGCAGGGGTGAAAGTCGGGCCTGGCAGTTTAAGGAACGCTGTGAGGGGTTGAAGGGCAGGCTGGGAGCTGTAGTGCCACGGCTTGAAGTAGCGGTTAGGGGTTGAGGTTTAGACGGGGAACGTCTTAAAAAAGACCTGTATGCATAGACGGCATGACGACGCGCGCCTGGGTCTGTCCGCCTGGAATTAGCGGGCAGGGGGTCAGGCAGGAGAAGGGGTGCAGAGCTGAGACTGGGGGTGCCCATGCCTTCAGGTATGTAAAAAAAAAATACAATATGAGAGTGCGCTTATTAAATCCGATGTAGATTTTATTTTATATAATAATAAAAACTTTTAATTATATACATATAATTCTATATGCTTTAATACCAGCCGGCCGGCTTTATACACACTTGCTTACAATAAAATTGCTTAATATAAAATTGGAACACAATTTCTAAGTATTTAAATTTTCATTAGGCTGAGTTTTTATCCACAGCTCCAATCTATCTGCATGAGTCCAAAAGATAATTGTCAGCTTGTTATACCAATTATATCAATTAGCAGACTCTTGTTCAGATTTCTGATACCAAGTGATCAGTTTAGTGTTAATCCAAACCATCGCCTTCCTCACAGCTGAACAGTCCGTTTAAGGCAGTTCATATTACTTTGTTACAACTGTAACTGTTTGAGATTAATATGTATCAGGTTGAAATTAGTGTACCGTACAGATGCTTCTGTTATCCAGCTTGCAAGCATGCATGCGACGTCCCTCCTGGTTAGTGTTTCTCGTCACTGTCCGTTAGCTCTGGAGGGGGATCACTTCATAAGTCGCTCTCCATTTTTTCTCCCGGCGGCTAGCCGTATGGCTGGAATAATTCCTCGTCAGCTTGACTGGAGAATGAAGGATCTGTCGGCAAAGAAGGCATGCACAACCCCGTGCCTTCAGGGTGTAGGTAGATGCCGGCCAGTGGATAAGCAGGATTGCTGCTGTCTGTATGAGAGTGTTTGTCAAACACTCTCATACAGACAGCAGCAATCCTGCTTATCCACTGGCCGGCATCTACCTACACCCTGAAGGCACGGGGTTGTGCATGCCTTCTTTGCCGACAGATCCTTCATTCTCCAGTCAAGCTGACGAGGAATTATTCCAGCCATACGGCTAGCCGCCGGGAGAAAAAATGGAGAGCGACTTATGAAGTGATCCCCCTCCAGAGCTAACGGACAGTGACGAGAAACACTAACCAGGAGGGACGTCGCATGCATGCTTGCAAGCTGGATAACAGAAGCATCTGTACGGTACACTAATTTCAACCTGATACATATTAATCTCAAACAGTTACAGTTGTAACAAAGTAATATGAACTGCCTTAAACGGACTGTTCAGCTGTGAGGAAGGCGATGGTTTGGATTAACACTAAACTGATCACTTGGTATCAGAAATCTGAACAAGAGTCTGCTAATTGATATAATTGGTATAACAAGCTGACAATTATCTTTTGGACTCATGCAGATAGATTGGAGCTGTGGATAAAAACTCAGCCTAATGAAAATTTAAATACTTAGAAATTGTGTTCCAATTTTATATTAAGCAATTTTATTGTAAGCAAGTGTGTATAAAGCCGGCCGGCTGGTATTAAAGCATATAGAATTATATGTATATAATTAAAAGTTTTTATTATTATATAAAATAAAATCTACATCGGATTTAATAAGCGCACTCTCATATTGTATTTTTTTTTTGTCTATATTGGGGTAAATGACCTAATACCCCTGAGAGAGCTGCTTTTGAATCCGACAATTGCAGCGCCAGGAACACTGTGCTGTTTCCTTCAGGTATGTGACTGCAGGGTGGACGTCGGGCCTGGCATTTGAAGGGACGCTGTGAGGGGTTGAAGGGCAGGCTGGGAGCTGTAGTGCCACGGCTTGAAGTAGCGGTTAGGGGTTGAGGTTTAGACGGGGAACGTCTTAAAAAAGACCTGTATGCATAGACGGCATGACGACGCGCGCCTGGGTCTGTCCGCCTGGAATTAGCGGGCAGGGGGTCAGGCAGGAGAAGGGGTGCAGAGCTGAGACTGGGGGTGCCCATGCCTTCAGGTATGTGACTGCAGGGTGGACGTCGGGCCTGGCATTTGAAGGGACGCTGTGAGGGGTTGAAGGGCAGGCTGGGAGCTGTAGTGCCACGGCTTGAAGTAGCGGTTAGGGGTTGAGGTTTAGACGGGGAACGTCTTAAAAAAGACCTGTATGCATAGACGGCATGACGACGCGCGCCTGGGTCTGTCCGCCTGGAATTAGCGGGCAGGGGGTCAAGCAGGAGAAGGGGTGCAGAGCTGAGACTGGGGGTGCCCATGCCTTCAGGTATGTGACTGCAGGGTGGACGTCGGGCCTGGCATTTGAAGGGACGCTGTGAGGGGTTGAAGGGCAGGCTGGGAGCTGTAGTGCCACGGCTTGAAGTAGCGGTTAGGGGTTGAGGTTTAGACGGGGAACGTCTTAAAAAAGACCTGTATGCATAGACGGCATGACGACGCGCGCCTGGGTCTGTCCGCCTGGAATTAGCGGGCAGGGGGTCAGGCAGGAGAAGGGGTGCAGAGCTGAGACTGGGGGTGCCCATGCCTTCAGGTATGTGACTGCAGGGTGGACGTCGGGCCTGGCATTTGAAGGGACGCTGTGAGGGGTTGAAGGGCAGGCATGGGAGCTGTAGTGCCACGGCTTGAAGTAGCGGTTAGGGGTTGAGGTTTAGACGGGGAACGTCTTAAAAAAGACCTGTATGCATAGACGGCATGACGAGGCGCGCCTGGGTCTGTCCGCCTGGAATTAGCGGGCAGGGGGTCAGGCAGGAGAAGGGGTGCAGAGCTGAGACTGGGGGTGCCCATGCCTTCAGGTATGTGACTGCAGGGTGGACGTCGGGCCTGGCATTTGAAGGGACGCTGTGAGGGGTTGAAGGGCAGGCTGGGAGCTGTAGTGCCACGGCTTGAAGTAGCGGTTAGGGGTTGAGGTTTAGACGGGGAACGTCTTAAAAAAGACCTGTATGCATAGACGGCATGACGACGCGCGCCTGGGTCTGTCCGCCTGGAATTAGCGGGCAGGGGGTCAGGCAGGAGAAGGGGTGCAGAGCTGAGACTGGGGGTGCCCATGCCTTCAGGTATGTGACTGCAGGGTGGACGTCGGGCCTGGCATTTGAAGGGACGCTGTGAGGGGTTGAAGGGCAGGCTGGGAGCTGTAGTGCCACGGCTTGAAGTAGCGGTTAGGGGTTGAGGTTTAGACGGGGAACGTCTTAAAAAAGACCTGTATGCATAGACGGCATGACGACGCGCGCCTGGGTCTGTCCGCCTGGAATTAGCGGGCAGGGGGTCAAGCAGGAGAAGGGGTGCAGAGCTGAGACTGGGGGTGCCCATGCCTTCAGGTATGTGACTGCAGGGTGGACGTCGGGCCTGGCATTTGAAGGGACGCTGTGAGGGGTTGAAGGGCAGGCTGGGAGCTGTAGTGCCACGGCTTGAAGTAGCGGTTAGGGGTTGAGGTTTAGACGGGGAACGTCTTAAAAAAGACCTGTATGCATAGACGGCATGACGACGCGCGCCTGGGTCTGTCCGCCTGGAATTAGCGGGCAGGGGGTCAGGCAGGAGAAGGGGTGCAGAGCTGAGACTGGGGGTGCCCATGCCTTCAGGTATGTGACTGCAGGGTGGACGTCGGGCCTGGCATTTGAAGGGACGCTGTGAGGGGTTGAAGGGCAGGCTGGGAGCTGTAGTGCCACGGCTTGAAGTAGCGGTTAGGGGTTGAGGTTTAGACGGGGAACGTCTTAAAAAAGACCTGTATGCATAGACGGCATGACGACGCGCGCCTGGGTCTGTCCGCCTGGAATTAGCGGGCAGGGGGTCAGGCAGGAGAAGGGGTGCAGAGCTGAGACTGGGGGTGCCCATGCCTTCAGGTATGTGACTGCAGGGTGGACGTCGGGCCTGGCATTTGAAGGGACGCTGTGAGGGGTTGAAGGGCAGGCTGGGAGCTGTAGTGCCACGGCTTGAAGTAGCGGTTAGGGGTTGAGGTTTAGACGGGGAACGTCTTAAAAAAGACCTGTATGCATAGACGGCATGACGACGCGCGCCTGGGTCTGTCCGCCTGGAATTAGCGGGCAGGGGGTCAGGCAGGAGAAGGGGTGCAGAGCTGAGACTGGGGGTGCCCATGCCTTCAGGTATGTGACTGCAGGGTGGACGTCGGGCCTGGCATTTGAAGGGACGCTGTGAGGGGTTGAAGGGCAGGCTGGGAGCTGTAGTGCCACGGCTTGAAGTAGCGGTTAGGGGTTGAGGTTTAGACGGGGAACGTCTTAAAAAAGACCTGTATGCATAGACGGCATGACGACGCGCGCCTGGGTCTGTCCGCCTGGAATTAGCGGGCAGGGGGTCAAGCAGGAGAAGGGGTGCAGAGCTGAGACTGGGGGTGCCCATGCCTTCAGGTATGTGACTGCAGGGTGGACGTCGGGCCAGGCATTTGAAGGGACGCTGTGAGGGGTTGAAGGGCAGGCTGGGAGCTGTAGTGCCACGGCTTGAAGTAGCGGTTAGGGGTTGAGGTTTAGACGGGGAACGTCTTAAAAAAGACCTGTATGCATAGACGGCATGACGACGCGCGCCTGGGTCTGTCCGCCTGGAATTAGCGGGCAGGGGGTCAGGCAGGAGAAGGGGTGCAGAGCTGAGACTGGGGGTGCCCATGCCTTCAGGTATGTGACTGCAGGGTGGACGTCGGGCCTGGCATTTGAAGGGACGCTGTGAGGGGTTGAAGGGCAGGCTGGGAGCTGTAGTGCCACGGCTTGAAGTAGCGGTTAGGGGTTGAGGTTTAGACGGGGAACGTCTTAAAAAAGACCTGTATGCATAGACGGCATGACGACGCGCGCCTGGGTCTGTCCGCCTGGAATTAGCGGGCAGGGGGTCAGGCAGGAGAAGGGGTGCAGAGCTGAGACTGGGGGTGCCCATGCCTTCAGGTATGTGACTGCAGGGTGGACGTCGGGCCTGGCATTTGAAGGGACGCTGTGAGGGGTTGAAGGGCAGGCTGGGAGCTGTAGTGCCACGGCTTGAAGTAGCGGTTAGGGGTTGAGGTTTAGACGGGGAACGTCTTAAAAAAGACCTGTATGCATAGACGGCATGACGACGCGCGCCTGGGTCTGTCCGCCTGGAATTAGCGGGCAGGGGGTCAAGCAGGAGAAGGGGTGCAGAGCTGAGACTGGGGTTGCCCATGCCTTCAGGTATGTGACTGCAGGGTGGACGTCGGGCCTGGCATTTGAAGGGACGCTGTGAGGGGTTGAAGGGCAGGCTGGGAGCTGTAGTGCCACGGCTTGAAGTAGCGGTTAGGGGTTGAGGTTTAGACGGGGAACGTCTTAAAAAAGACCTGTATGCATAGACGGCATGACGACGCGCGCCTGGGTCTGTCCGCCTGGAATTAGCGGGCAGGGGGTCAGGCAGGAGAAGGGGTGCAGAGCTGAGACTGGGGGTGCCCATGCCTTCAGGTATGTGACTGCAGGGTGGACGTCGGGCCTGGCATTTGAAGGGACGCTGTGAGGGGTTGAAGGGCAGGCTGGGAGCTGTAGTGCCACGGCTTGAAGTAGCGGTTAGGGGTTGAGGTTTAGACGGGGAACGTCTTAAAAAAGACCTGTATGCATAGACGGCATGACGACGCGCGCCTGGGTCTGTCCGCCTGGAATTAGCGGGCAGGGGGTCAGGCAGGAGAAGGGGTGCAGAGCTGAGACTGGGGGTGCCCATGCCTTCAGGTATGTGACTGCAGGGTGGACGTCGGGCCTGGCATTTGAAGGGACGCTGTGAGGGGTTGAAGGGCAGGCTGGGAGCTGTAGTGCCACGGCTTGAAGTAGCGGTTAGGGGTTGAGGTTTAGACGGGGAACGTCTTAAAAAAGACCTGTATGCATAGACGGCATGACGACGCGCGCCTGGGTCTGTCCGCCTGGAATTAGCGGGCAGGGGGTCAAGCAGGAGAAGGGGTGCAGAGCTGAGACTGGGGGTGCCCATGCCTTCAGGTATGTGACTGCAGGGTGGACGTCGGGCCTGGCATTTGAAGGGACGCTGTGAGGGGTTGAAGGGCAGGCTGGGAGCTGTAGTGCCACGGCTTGAAGTAGCGGTTAGGGGTTGAGGTTTAGACGGGGAACGTCTTAAAAAAGACCTGTATGCATAGACGGCATGACGACGCGCGCCTGGGTCTGTCCGCCTGGAATTAGCGGGCAGGGGGTCAGGCAGGAGAAGGGGTGCAGAGCTGAGACTGGGGGTGCCCATGCCTTCAGGTATGTGACTGCAGGGTGGACGTCGGGCCTGGCATTTGAAGGGACGCTGTGAGGGGTTGAAGGGCAGGCTGGGAGCTGTAGTGCCACGGCTTGAAGTAGCGGTTAGGGGTTGAGGTTTAGACGGGGAACGTCTTAAAAAAGACCTGTATGCATAGACGGCATGACGACGCGCGCCTGGGTCTGTCCGCCTGGAATTAGCGGGCAGGGGGTCAGGCAGGAGAAGGGGTGCAGAGCTGAGACTGGGGGTGCCCATGCCTTCAGGTATGTGACTGCAGGGTGGACGTCGGGCCTGGCATTTGAAGGGACGCTGTGAGGGGTTGAAGGGCAGGCTGGGAGCTGTAGTGCCACGGCTTGAAGTAGCGGTTAGGGGTTGAGGTTTAGACGGGGAACGTCTTAAAAAAGACCTGTATGCATAGACGGCATGACGACGCGCGCCTGGGTCTGTCCGCCTGGAATTAGCGGGCAGGGGGTCAGGCAGGAGAAGGGGTGCAGAGCTGAGACTGGGGGTGCCCATGCCTTCAGGTATGTGACTGCAGGGTGGACGTCGGGCCTGGCATTTGAAGGGACGCTGTGAGGGGTTGAAGGGCAGGCTGGGAGCTGTAGTGCCACGGCTTGAAGTAGCGGTTAGGGGTTGAGGTTTAGACGGGGAACGTCTTAAAAAAGACCTGTATGCATAGACGGCATGACGACGCGCGCCTGGGTCTGTCCGCCTGGAATTAGCGGGCAGGGGGTCAAGCAGGAGAAGGGGTGCAGAGCTGAGACTGGGGGTGCCCATGCCTTCAGGTATGTGACTGCAGGGTGGACGTCGGGCCAGGCATTTGAAGGGACGCTGTGAGGGGTTGAAGGGCAGGCTGGGAGCTGTAGTGCCACGGCTTGAAGTAGCGGTTAGGGGTTGAGGTTTAGACGGGGAACGTCTTAAAAAAGACCTGTATGCATAGACGGCATGACGACGCGCGCCTGGGTCTGTCCGCCTGGAATTAGCGGGCAGGGGGTCAGGCAGGAGAAGGGGTGCAGAGCTGAGACTGGGGGTGCCCATGCCTTCAGGTATGTGACTGCAGGGTGGACGTCGGGCCTGGCATTTGAAGGGACGCTGTGAGGGGTTGAAGGGCAGGCTGGGAGCTGTAGTGCCACGGCTTGAAGTAGCGGTTAGGGGTTGAGGTTTAGACGGGGAACGTCTTAAAAAAGACCTGTATGCATAGACGGCATGACGACGCGCGCCTGGGTCTGTCCGCCTGGAATTAGCGGGCAGGGGGTCAGGCAGGAGAAGGGGTGCAGAGCTGAGACTGGGGGTGCCCATGCCTTCAGGTATGTGACTGCAGGGTGGACGTCGGGCCTGGCATTTGAAGGGACGCTGTGAGGGGTTGAAGGGCAGGCTGGGAGCTGTAGTGCCACGGCTTGAAGTAGCGGTTAGGGGTTGAGGTTTAGACGGGGAACGTCTTAAAAAAGACCTGTATGCATAGACGGCATGACGACGCGCGCCTGGGTCTGTCCGCCTGGAATTAGCGGGCAGGGGGTCAAGCAGGAGAAGGGGTGCAGAGCTGAGACTGGGGTTGCCCATGCCTTCAGGTATGTGACTGCAGGGTGGACGTCGGGCCTGGCATTTGAAGGGACGCTGTGAGGGGTTGAAGGGCAGGCTGGGAGCTGTAGTGCCACGGCTTGAAGTAGCGGTTAGGGGTTGAGGTTTAGACGGGGAACGTCTTAAAAAAGACCTGTATGCATAGACGGCATGACGACGCGCGCCTGGGTCTGTCCGCCTGGAATTAGCGGGCAGGGGGTCAGGCAGGAGAAGGGGTGCAGAGCTGAGACTGGGGGTGCCCATGCCTTCAGGTATGTGACTGCAGGGTGGACGTCGGGCCTGGCATTTGAAGGGACGCTGTGAGGGGTTGAAGGGCAGGCTGGGAGCTGTAGTGCCACGGCTTGAAGTAGCGGTTAGGGGTTGAGGTTTAGACGGGGAACGTCTTAAAAAAGACCTGTATGCATAGACGGCATGACGACGCGCGCCTGGGTCTGTCCGCCTGGAATTAGCGGGCAGGGGGTCAGGCAGGAGAAGGGGTGCAGAGCTGAGACTGGGGGTGCCCATGCCTTCAGGTATGTGACTGCAGGGTGGACGTCGGGCCTGGCATTTGAAGGGACGCTGTGAGGGGTTGAAGGGCAGGCTGGGAGCTGTAGTGCCACGGCTTGAAGTAGCGGTTAGGGGTTGAGGTTTAGACGGGGAACGTCTTAAAAAAGACCTGTATGCATAGACGGCATGACGACGCGCGCCTGGGTCTGTCCGCCTGGAATTAGCGGGCAGGGGGTCAAGCAGGAGAAGGGGTGCAGAGCTGAGACTGGGGGTGCCCATGCCTTCAGGTATGTGACTGCAGGGTGGACGTCGGGCCTGGCATTTGAAGGGACGCTGTGAGGGGTTGAAGGGCAGGCTGGGAGCTGTAGTGCCACGGCTTGAAGTAGCGGTTAGGGGTTGAGGTTTAGACGGGGAACGTCTTAAAAAAGACCTGTATGCATAGACGGCATGACGACGCGCGCCTGGGTCTGTCCGCCTGGAATTAGCGGGCAGGGGGTCAGGCAGGAGAAGGGGTGCAGAGCTGAGACTGGGGGTGCCCATGCCTTCAGGTATGTGACTGCAGGGTGGACGTCGGGCCTGGCATTTGAAGGGACGCTGTGAGGGGTTGAAGGGCAGGCTGGGAGCTGTAGTGCCACGGCTTGAAGTAGCGGTTAGGGGTTGAGGTTTAGACGGGGAACGTCTTAAAAAAGACCTGTATGCATAGACGGCATGACGACGCGCGCCTGGGTCTGTCCGCCTGGAATTAGCGGGCAGGGGGTCAGGCAGGAGAAGGGGTGCAGAGCTGAGACTGGGGGTGCCCATGCCTTCAGGTATGTGACTGCAGGGTGGACGTCGGGCCTGGCATTTGAAGGGACGCTGTGAGGGGTTGAAGGGCAGGCTGGGAGCTGTAGTGCCACGGCTTGAAGTAGCGGTTAGGGGTTGAGGTTTAGACGGGGAACGTCTTAAAAAAGACCTGTATGCATAGACGGCATGACGACGCGCGCCTGGGTCTGTCCGCCTGGAATTAGCGGGCAGGGGGTCAGGCAGGAGAAGGGGTGCAGAGCTGAGACTGGGGGTGCCCATGCCTTCAGGTATGTGACTGCAGGGTGGACGTCGGGCCTGGCATTTGAAGGGACGCTGTGAGGGGTTGAAGGGCAGGCTGGGAGCTGTAGTGCCACGGCTTGAAGTAGCGGTTAGGGGTTGAGGTTTAGACGGGGAACGTCTTAAAAAAGACCTGTATGCATAGACGGCATGACGACGCGCGCCTGGGTCTGTCCGCCTGGAATTAGCGGGCAGGGGGTCAAGCAGGAGAAGGGGTGCAGAGCTGAGACTGGGGGTGCCCATGCCTTCAGGTATGTGACTGCAGGGTGGACGTCGGGCCAGGCATTTGAAGGGACGCTGTGAGGGGTTGAAGGGCAGGCTGGGAGCTGTAGTGCCACGGCTTGAAGTAGCGGTTAGGGGTTGAGGTTTAGACGGGGAACGTCTTAAAAAAGACCTGTATGCATAGACGGCATGACGACGCGCGCCTGGGTCTGTCCGCCTGGAATTAGCGGGCAGGGGGTCAGGCAGGAGAAGGGGTGCAGAGCTGAGACTGGGGGTGCCCATGCCTTCAGGTATGTGACTGCAGGGTGGACGTCGGGCCTGGCATTTGAAGGGACGCTGTGAGGGGTTGAAGGGCAGGCTGGGAGCTGTAGTGCCACGGCTTGAAGTAGCGGTTAGGGGTTGAGGTTTAGACGGGGAACGTCTTAAAAAAGACCTGTATGCATAGACGGCATGACGGCGCGCGCCTGGGTCTGTCCGCCTGGAATTAGCGGGCAGGGGGTCAGGCAGGAGAAGGGGTGCAGAGCTGAGACTGGGGGTGCCCATGCCTTCAGGTATGTGACTGCAGGGTGGACGTCGGGCCTGGCATTTGAAGGGACGCTGTGAGGGGTTGAAGGGCAGGCTGGGAGCTGTAGTGCCACGGCTTGAAGTAGCGGTTAGGGGTTGAGGTTTAGACGGGGAACGTCTTAAAAAAGACCTGTATGCATAGACGGCATGACGACGCGCGCCTGGGTCTGTCCGCCTGGAATTAGCGGGCAGGGGGTCAAGCAGGAGAAGGGGTGCAGAGCTGAGACTGGGGTTGCCCATGCCTTCAGGTATGTGACTGCAGGGTGGACGTCGGGCCTGGCATTTGAAGGGACGCTGTGAGGGGTTGAAGGGCAGGCTGGGAGCTGTAGTGCCACGGCTTGAAGTAGCGGTTAGGGGTTGAGGTTTAGACGGGGAACGTCTTAAAAAATACCTGTATGCATAGACGGCATGACGACGCGCGCCTGGGTCTGTCCGCCTGGAATTAGCGGGCAGGGGGTCAGGCAGGAGAAGGGGTGCAGAGCTGAGACTGGGGGTGCCCATGCCTTCAGGTATGTGACTGCAGGGTGGACGTCGGGCCTGGCATTTGAAGGGACGCTGTGAGGGGTTGAAGGGCAGGCTGGGAGCTGTAGTGCCACGGCTTGAAGTAGCGGTTAGGGGTTGAGGTTTAGACGGGGAACGTCTTAAAAAAGACCTGTATGCATAGACGGCATGACGACGCGCGCCTGGGTCTGTCCGCCTGGAATTAGCGGGCAGGGGGTCAGGCAGGAGAAGGGGTGCAGAGCTGAGACTGGGGGTGCCCATGCCTTCAGGTATGTGACTGCAGGGTGGACGTCGGGCCTGGCATTTGAAGGGACGCTGTGAGGGGTTGAAGGGCAGGCTGGGAGCTGTAGTGCCACGGCTTGAAGTAGCGGTTAGGGGTTGAGGTTTAGACGGGGAACGTCTTAAAAAAGACCTGTATGCATAGACGGCATGACGACGCGCGCCTGGGTCTGTCCGCCTGGAATTAGCGGGCAGGGGGTCAGGCAGGAGAAGGGGTGCAGAGCTGAGACTGGGGGTGCCCATGCCTTCAGGTATGTGACTGCAGGGTGGACGTCGGGCCTGGCATTTGAAGGGACGCTGTGAGGGGTTGAAGGGCAGGCTGGGAGCTGTAGTGCCACGGATTGAAGTAGCGGTTAGGGGTTGAGGTTTAGACGGGGAACGTCTTAAAAAAGACCTGTATGCATAGACGGCATGACGACGCGCGCCTGGGTCTGTCCGCCTGGAATTAGCGGGCAGGGGGTCAAGCAGGAGAAGGGGTGCAGAGCTGAGACTGGGGGTGCCCATGCCTTCAGGTATGTGACTGCAGGGTGGACGTCGGGCCAGGCATTTGAAGGGACGCTGTGAGGGGTTGAAGGGCAGGCTGGGAGCTGTAGTGCCACGGCTTGAAGTAGCGGTTAGGGGTTGAGGTTTAGACGGGGAACGTCTTAAAAAAGACCTGTATGCATAGACGGCATGACGACGCGCGCCTGGGTCTGTCCGCCTGGAATTAGCGGGCAGGGGGTCAGGCAGGAGAAGGGGTGCAGAGCTGAGACTGGGGGTGCCCATGCCTTCAGGTATGTGACTGCAGGGTGGACGTCGGGCCTGGCATTTGAAGGGACGCTGTGAGGGGTTGAAGGGCAGGCTGGGAGCTGTAGTGCCACGGCTTGAAGTAGCGGTTAGGGGTTGAGGTTTAGACGGGGAACGTCTTAAAAAAGACCTGTATGCATAGACGGCATGACGACGCGCGCCTGGGTCTGTCCGCCTGGAATTAGCGGGCAGGGGGTCAGGCAGGAGAAGGGGTGCAGAGCTGAGACTGGGGGTGCCCATGCCTTCAGGTATGTGACTGCAGGGTGGACGTCGGGCCTGGCATTTGAAGGGACGCTGTGAGGGGTTGAAGGGCAGGCTGGGAACTGTAGTGCCACGGCTTGAAGTAGCGGTTAGGGGTTGAGGTTTAGACGGGGAACGTCTTAAAAAAGACCTGTATGCATAGACGGCATGACGACGCGCGCCTGGGTCTGTCCGCCTGGAATTAGCGGGCAGGGGGTCAAGCAGGAGAAGGGGTGCAGAGCTGAGACTGGGGGTGCCCATGCCTTCAGGTATGTGACTGCAGGGTGGACGTCGGGCCTGGCATTTGAAGGGACGCTGTGAGGGGTTGAAGGGCAGGCTGGGAGCTGTAGTGCCACGGCTTGAAGTAGCGGTTAGGGGTTGAGGTTTAGACGGGGAACGTCTTAAAAAAGACCTGTATGCATAGACGGCATGACGACGCGCGCCTGGGTCTGTCCGCCTGGAATTAGCGGGCAGGGGGTCAGGCAGGAGAAGGGGTGCAGAGCTGAGACTGGGGGTGCCCATGCCTTCAGGTATGTGACTGCAGGGTGGACGTCGGGCCTGGCATTTGAAGGGACGCTGTGAGGGGTTGAAGGGCAGGCTGGGAGCTGTAGTGCCACGGCTTGAAGTAGCGGTTAGGGGTTGAGGTTTAGACGGGGAACGTCTTAAAAAAGACCTGTATGCATAGACGGCATGACGACGCGCGCCTGGGTCTGTCCGCCTGGAATTAGCGGGCAGGGGGTCAGGCAGGAGAAGGGGTGCAGAGCTGAGACTGGGGGTGCCCATGCCTTCAGGTATGTGACTGCAGGGTGGACGTCGGGCCTGGCATTTGAAGGGACGCTGTGAGGGGTTGAAGGGCAGGCTGGGAGCTGTAGTGCCACGGCTTGAAGTAGCGGTTAGGGGTTGAGGTTTAGACGGGGAACGTCTTAAAAAAGACCTGTATGCATAGACGGCATGACGACGCGCGCCTGGGTCTGTCCGCCTGGAATTAGCGGGCAGGGGGTCAGGCAGGAGAAGGGGTGCAGAGCTGAGACTGGGGGTGCCCATGCCTTCAGGTATGTGACTGCAGGGTGGACGTCGGGCCTGGCATTTGAAGGGACGCTGTGAGGGGTTGAAGGGCAGGCTGGGAGCTGTAGTGCCACGGCTTAGACATTTAGACGTGGACTTATGTTCTTATTTTATTATTGTCGACCTATTCTGTTTCGATGAAAAAGATGCCGGCCATGTTGTTAGTCGATGTTCTTATTGTCGACCTATTCTGATTCGATGAAAGATGAGCCGGCCATGTTGTTAGTCGATGTTCTTATTGTCGACCTATTCTGATTCGATGACAGATGTGCCGGCCATGTTGTTAGTCGATCCATTAACATGTTGATGTATAATAACATTCGATGTTTATATTGCCGAACAAATACCATGTCTTGTTTTAATATGTCGACATTATATACCTGTCTATATGAATAATTCGATATAGTTCATGTCTACATAGTGCATTGGCCGACATTCATAATGTCTACCTTCAGTTACTGTCGATGTAAAATGTGCCGATCTAAAAGCTATGCCGAAGTACCGTTGCCGATCAAATGATTGTCGATGATCATGCTTCCGACTTTCCATACCACACCCATATATAAGGACTGCATATATTTATCAGCCAATTAATTTGTAAGCCTGACATAATATATTTGCAGATATATATGATAACGCATATTAATTAAAATATATCCATATATTAAATAACCATATATGATATATTAAATATTAATATTCATAAATATGATTCCATAGATCAATATTGGCGACCACGAAGGGACTTGTTATTACTGAATCTGATTATCTGATTTATAATATTTATGAGGAGTAGCAAATGCTATAAGCTGGCTACCAAATCTGCAGAATCACGGTGGGGATGTATCTATGAAAATTTATTACCATTGTGTAATGTCAATTTTGTATTCTGTATAACCTAGGATAAATGTGTTAGTGTAATATACGTTATTTTAACTAACATAATATCTATTAGGAAGCAGCACCAATGGCTGTAAGCCTGCTGGCAAAGTACAAGATCACAGTGGAATAGGTTACAAATGAGAATAAAGAATTTAAAGGCCTAGAATAGAAAATGTGCACAGTGGAAATGAGTATTTCCAAATAAATGTATACATGTACCAGGTATTAGAGTTTAACCTTAAGACACCGGTCAATCTTAAGGAGAGGATACCTTCAGTACTAAAAACAAAGAATATATAAATTTAGCATTGCAATGTTAAATATGCAAAAAGTTGCAGCAGCATTAGGAAAAATGCGCAGAACTGCGGCTTTAGAAGCCAAACAGAAATGTAAAGAAGAATCAGGTTCACGTCTTCGTAAGGCGTGCCTGACCATTAATGCAAAAATGCATTCATTATTTAAGTCCCTTAAACAGGAAAATAAACAGAAAAAGATTAAGTCAAAAGCAAAAAGTCTGGCAGTTTGTAATCAAATTGTCAAGATCTCTCATGAAGAGATAACATCCAGCAAGCAAGCTGAGGTTATGGAAACACCTAACAGAAATAGTGTAGTATGTGAGACACTGTCTACAGGATTCAGAAATGACTTAATCAGTCAAGATCCTAAAATGAATAAAAGTTACATGTTGCAGGACTGCATCAATGTGCAGCACACAGAGTCTGCTATGGTCACACAGACCACAAGCAGAACAACCTCTTTGGTAAATGAAGAAAGTAGCAATGTGCAGGATGTGTCTATCATCAGACAGCACATTAATGTAAAGGAGGTAACAGCAATAGGAGATGTCCCCTATACTGTTTCTACTAAAGGGGAAGATTATTGTAACTCAGATTATGAGTATTCTGCTGAATACACTCTCAGAGTTCCCAATGTAAATGAAGAATTTGTTATGCCCTTAGGCAAAGGTGAATTGTCAGCAGATTTAAACACTGATAGCTGCAGTACAGTGCACACAGGGGTGGAGAAGTTCCCCATGGTGAAAACTCCCATGGCAACCAGAGTTGCAAACCTTGAAATGTATTCACCTGGAAACATGTTTAAAGGGAAAATCCATGAAATTAATTCAGGAATGCATGTTTACAAACAAAGTTCCCAAACTTATGTAACCCCCACCGAGCACTCAGAGACTTCTAGTGATGGTGCAAATGTTTGCATGCTCTCAGAGAGACCACATGCAGAGTGTCATTCTGCAAACCACACACCAATTAACAATGACACAAAGTATCACCAGGATGAGAATCTTTTTATGCCCTGGTGCCATAACCATTTTATTACAGGTGTGGAAACACAGAAAGCCCTGGGACCTGCAATACATATTTGGCAAAGTCTAACAAGTTTCTCTCCCCACAAGAATATTTTTCAGGAAATACAAGATGCTTCAAGACCAAGAAGCCATGCCAAGCAGTAAACGCTATGGTTGGAGACAGTCTGGGACCAGGCTGCGTCACAAGGGAGTATGGTCACAAGTGAATACGGTAGTATCTTTCCTTTAGTTGTTAGATCTAATGTAGCCATTGTTTGCTTTGATGTTCAAACAGCCACAGTTTCCAAATTAAACCTGCATCATATCTGCAGCGACAATTGTGCTGTCATTGACACACAATGTGACAGGAAAGATTGGCACAGGCCAGAAACAATTGTTTGTTTGTTATTCAATCTTTAAAGACACATTTGTAAATTCTGTACCTGATAACATGCAGCAGATAGGACAGAATGCATAGCAAGTTATGTTAAATCACTGTATAAATATCTGTGATATTCATTGTATGTATTTTTGTTTGATTCATAGTAATCCTGGCAACCTGTATACAGAATGGTGCAAGACTCCAAAAAGACTCCAATTTACAAGGGAAAAGGTCTTAATTAACCCTTTCATCGCTGCTGTCCAGCAAATTCTACATAGCATCCCTAAAGACTGATATATGGACAAATCCTCAAGGAGTTTTCCAGTTTCACAAGAAAGGGGAAGGTTTTCATTAACCCTTTCATCACAGTAATCATTACTGGTCTTTCAAACTACATGTACACCCCCACAACAGTGTACAGCACATCTCATCACTGTGATTATACAGACCTGTCTCATCCTTCATATACCTTAATCAAATATATGTAAACATTTGTCTGATATATATATATATATATATATATATATATAATATCATTGTATTATATACCTTGTAAATATTTTATGTTTTTTTTTTATATTACACAGTAGATACTACCTATGCTTCCTTCGTAAAAGCTTCAAAAGTAATTAAATATCTAATGCAGGATGGTATCCCGCGTTTTAACAAATTTGGCCAAGATTATTAAGTAGGATTAATAATTCTCTTAATACAGACTGTAACAAGTCAAAGAGAATTATTTGTAGCATAACAGGGTCACTGTATATGCACATGGCTGCATATAACATAATACTGGATGGAATTAGATTTAGTCAAAGCCATTCCTAAATGATATTTAATATCTGTTTGAAGCAAAATTGTATTCATTTATTGTATTGATAGGATGTTGCTATAGACATGTCAAATCATTTTATATAGCATTATTGGTCAAAATATAGGTAGGATAGAAAACGCCTTTATATGGGTTAAACTGGTATAGGGTTATTTTAGATTAAGATGTATAAATAGGTACAAGGTAGAATAAGGAGATTTAAGACTGCATGGTAATTTATTCAGTGAGGAAATACAGTAAACAGAGTAGGTGTACTACTCGCAGCCATTTGTGGTACTATTGCCCGAAGACAATTAAGACCTACTATTAACAAGCAAGGAAAGAAAGAAAGAAAGAAAGCAAGAAAGAAAGAAAGAAAGAAAGAAAGAAAGAAAGAAAGAAAGAAAAAAAAGACTGTTTCATATATGCCTGTTCTATTCAAAATCACAACCTGTTTGTGCAAAAGCAATATGGACACTTGTCACAACTGCGGCATTGGAAAAACATTTAAAGGACGCACAAGGCTAAAGACCATTACTGAGGGTCGTCAAAAGTACTGAATGTTCAAGACACAGCACTCGACGTACACAGCCCTCTGCCTCAAACAGCGAAATGGCAAGCAAAGGAGTAGCTGCTATAAAGAATTCTACTTCAACTGCCTCCATAATGCAAACGCAAGGCGTCTCCAATGACAAGCAAACCACGCAGATGACAGTCTTATCCCAGTAAATTGCTACAGCCAAGAACAGCAAAAATGTCCAAACGTACTGATCCAGATACAGAAAAAAGGTCTACAATTGGGCTATGGTATTCCAAATGTCTGTAGAAATTAGTTTTCCTCATGAATACTGAATAAAAATCTCAGTCTTGTCTGCTTTAGTTAAAAAGTAAAATAAGGTTAGGTAAGCTAATAGTTTTTAGAGATTTTTAAAATCACAATGGTTATTATTATTACACTTATGGTTTATATTATGGTTACAACAAAAGTTATGTTTTGAAGAAATATTTTGAAATGTATTTGGAAGCAATTACGCTAGTTTAATGTGTGGCCAATCAAAATAATTTCTCATGGCCACAAGGGGGCGACTGTTGCCATATAGGTAATTGTCCGCACTTAGTATAATATTAGGCTAATAGATGTTGTCTGAATCAAAATATAATTCATTATAAATAGGCGATGTTACCATAGTGGACAGTATACTGGATATATATAGTAAGGAATAGATATGAAATAAGTTTGAATGTATGAGGTAATGTTTAGCTGATTTAAGAGATTAGGTTTGTGTATGTGTTTATATAGATATACTGTATATTTGTGTTTTACTGCAAGATGGTAAAACAGTGTAGGGAACAGGTTTATTCTGCTCTAGCCATAAATAAGGCTAGAGAGGTCACAGTAAGATCAAGAGTCATTGTAGAGAAAAGGTATTAGGCCATAAATGATAATAGGTGTGTGACAGAGCTCTGTTGGTCATTGGAATTCACAGGTGTGCTTACAGTAGATCAGAATCAAGGTTTACAATACCTATCGCAATTATAAAACTGGTTTGTCTATTGTCCAGTAAAGGTTAAAGCTAGGGAGCATAAATTAACTACTATGAAAAGAGATCACATCCATTGATAAAACATGGTGTAACCCACCCCAGGAAAACTTGTCAATACAACAGAACTTTGGATGAAAAGACATTCCAGATTTTACAATACTATACTTGCTTAAGGCAGTGTGGACACCACACTTTTATGACACCATGCCTCCGTGAACAGGACACGACAGCCCAGTTTAATGTTTGTTTTATTACACCTTGGAATCTGACAAACCTATAATTACCTATTCCATTGGAAACTATGAGAATATGATAGTTTGAATTGGTAAAATATGGGATAAAAGGAGCAGACTTTTTAGTTAGGGAGAAGGAAGGAGGAGAAGGAGGAGAAGGAAGGTCGGTCAGGAAGAGAAGAAGTCATGAAGAGGGGAAGGAGAGATGCAGAAGGAAAGGATTTGTAACTTGCAAGTATACATTTTATGTTAGTAATTGAACTGTTTGTGAAACTTATGTCATGTTGTTTTATGTTATATAACGAAGGAAGCATAGCATAGCTTAATATAATAATTAGTATATATATCACTACTGTGTATATCTTATTCTGTACGATTTGATCTGCCTGTAAATAAATAATCATATAAAAAGAGCGGTAATATTCCAGCTTGAACTCTCTTTAAGGAATCTTAACTTCATAATTTCATAAGTCATATATATATAAGGACTGCATATATTTATCAGCCAATTAATTTGTAAGCCTGACATAATATATTTGCAGATATATATGATAACGCATATTAATTAAAATATATCCATATATTAAATAACCATATATGATATATTAAATATTAATATTCATAAATATGATTCCATAGATCAATAGGTCTGAGTGGGGCGTGGACAGCACCTGCTATATAAACCCTCTTCTCAGGTTAGGCAGATGCTGCTGAATCTTTGTTGGTTAGTCAGTTCCTGAAAGCTAGCTAGTACTGTGTAAACTTTGTATTTGTTTGTTGCTTACTGCAAATAGGCCTTGGGATTTGGTATTACACTCTGCCAATCCAGACCTAGCAGTAAGACTGGAGTCAGCCGTTTAACCTGCTGGGGTTCTTTTGCTACTCTGTGAACCTAGCAAGTTTGCGGCTGTATTCTCAGACTTGCCTGCCAAAATCCTTTCTCACTGTGCAAGGTGTTCAGGTGTCAGTTTAGTGGCAGTAAGCTGAACCAGTGCACTGCAAGTGATGACTAGGATTGTGGAGACTCTCCTTGTGTCTATTATTCCATCTCTGACCAAGGAGTTTACTGCCACACCCGTTGGTAACCCTTTAGGGTTTTGCTGTTGCCCTTAGCAACAGCATTTCGGGTTCTCTACGTATTAAATCACAACATCTCGCTTCTTTCCATCTGAGCATTCCTAATACTAGGGAGACACCCAGTTTCTTAGCCTTTGGGCTTCTCTTTTCACTTTGTGTTTATTTTGTTACCCTATCACCTTCTGTGTATGTAATGTCATATTCCCCAGTCTGTCTGTGAGTTCATTTGTTTTGCATCCCTCTCCGTTCAGACACCAGTACATTCCTGCTGGCACTGGTGTGCATAACACTCAGGCCTTGGCAACCTGGGTGGTGTTAAACGTGTGTCCGGTATCCACCGTTAATTCACAGGGAATTAGAGAATTTATTGAGTTAGTGTGTTCCCGGTACCAAATACCATCAAGGTTCCACTTCTCTTGGCAGGTGATACCGAGAATGTACACAGACCTCAGAAAAAGAGTCACCAGTGTCCTAAAAAATGCAGTTGTACCCAATGTCCACTAAACCACGGACATGTGGACAAGTGGAGCAGGGCAGACTCAGGACTATATGACTGTGACAGCCCACTGGGTAGATGTATTGCCTCCCGCAGCAAGAACAGCAGCGGCGGCACCAGTAGCAGCATCTCGCAAACGCCAACTCGTTCCTAGGCAGGCTACGCTTTGTATCACCGCTTTCCATAAGAGGCACACAGCTGACAACCTCTTACGGAAACTGAGGAACATCATCGCAGAATGGCTTACCCCAATTGGACTCTCCTGGGGATTTGTGACATCGGACAACGCCACCAATATTGTGCATGCATTACATGTGGGCAAATTCCAGAACGTCCCATGTTTTGCACATACATTGAATTTGGTGGTGCAGAATTATTTAAAAAACGACAGGGGCGTGCAAGAGATGCTGTCGGTGGCCCGAAGATTTGCGGGCCACTTTCGGCATTCAGCCACCGCGTGCCGAAGACTGGAGCACCAGCAAACATTCCTGAACCTGCCTCGCCATCATCTGAAGCAAGAGGTGGTAACGAGGTGGAATTCTACCCTCTATATGCTTCAGAGGATGGAGGAGTATCAAAAGGCCATTCAAGCCTATACAGCTACCTACGATATAGGCAAAGGAGGGGGAATGCGCAGTGGAGAATGATTTCAACGTTGTGCAAGGTTCTGCAACCCTTTGAACTTGCCACACGTGAAGTCAGTTCAGACACTGCTAGCCTGAGTCAGGTCATTCCCCTCATCAGGCTTTTGCAGAAGAAGCTGGAGAGATTGAAGGAGGAGCTAAAACAGAGCGATTCCGCTATGCATGTGGGACTTGTGGATGGAGCCCTTAATTCGCTTAACCAGGATTCACGGGTGGTCAATCTGTTGAAATCAGAGCACTACATTTTGGCCACCGTGCTCGATCCTAGATTTAAAACCTACGTTGGATCTCTCTTTCCGGCAGACACAAGTCTGCAGAGGTTTAAAGACCTGCTGGTGAGAAAATTGTCAAGTCAAGCGAAACGTGACCTGTCAACAGCTCCTCCTTCACATTCTCCCGCAATTGGGGCTGCGAGGAAAAGGCTAAGAATTCCGAGCCCACCCGCTGGCGGTGATGCAGGGCAGTCTGGAGCGAGTGCTGACATCTGGTCCGGACTGAAGGACCTGCCAACGATTACTGACATGCCGTCTACTGTCACTGCATATGATTCTGTCACCATTGAAAGAATGGTGGAGGATTATATGAGTGACCGCATCCAAGTAGGCACGTCAGACAGTCCGTACGTATACTGGCAGGAAAAAGAGGCAATTTGTAGGCCCTTGCAGAAACTTGCTTTATTTTACCTAAGTTGCCCACCCTCCAGTGTGTACTTCGAAAGAGTGTTTAGTGCAGCCACTCACCTTGTCAGCAATCGGCGTACGAGGTTACTTCCAGAAAATGTGGAGAAGATGATGTTCATCAAAATGAATTATAATCAATTCATCCGTCGAGACATTCACCAGCAATTGCTTCCAGAAAATGCACAGGGACCTGAGATGGTGGATTCCAGTGGGGACGAATTAATAATCTGTGAGGAGGGGAATGTACACAGTGAAAGGGGTGAGGAATCGGAGGATGAGGAGGAGGTGGACATCTTGCCTCTGTAGAGCCAGTTTGTGCAAGGAGAGATTGATTGCTTCTTTTTTGGTTGGGGCCCAAACCAACCAGTCATTTCAGTCAGTCGTGTGGCAGACCCTGTCGCTGAAATGATGGGTTTGTTAAAGTGTGCATGTTCTTTTTATACAACATAAGGGTGGGTGGGAGGGCCCAAGGACAATTCCATCTTGCACCTCTTTTTTCTTTCATTTATCTTTGCATCATGTGCTGTTTGGGGACAATTTTTTGAAGTTCCATCCTGTCTGACACTGCAGTGCCACTCCTAGATGGGCCAGGTGTTTGTGTCGGCCACTTGGATCGCTTAGCTTAGCCATCCAGCGACCTTGGTGCACCTCTTTTTTTCTTTGCATCATGTGCTGTTTGGGGACTATTTTTTGAAGTGCCATCCTGTCTGACACTGCAGTGCCACTCCTAGATGGGCCAGGTGTTTGTGTCGGCCACTTGGGTCGCTTAGCTTAGTCATCCAGCGACCTCGTTGCAAATTTTAGGACTAAAAATAATATTGTGAGGTGTGAGGTGTTCAGAATAGACTGGAAATGAGTGGAAATTATGGCTATTGAGGTTAATAATACTATGGGATCAAAATGACCCCCAAATTCTATGATTTAAGCTGTTTTTGAGGGTTTTTTGTAAAAAAAAAAAAAAAATCCAAAACACACAAGAATCCGATAAAAAAATTTCAGGGAGGTTTTACCAAAACGCGTCCGAATCCAAAACACGGCTGTGGAACCGAATCCAAAGCCAAAACCCGAAAAATTTACGGTGCACATCACTACACTAAATGTGTACACTAAATAAACCTGCATTACTGTTTAAGTCACTAAGTGTGTGGACTGACGTCACTGCACCAGATAACCCAGTACACTCTGCCAACAAGACACTCATCACCTGCGGATCCACTCTGTCAGTCCATCCATTGGCTAACGGTATTCTACCGTATTAAAGGTAAAATACTTTTACCTACATACAAGGCTAATAAACAAACTGCAGTTTGTTTATTAGCCTTGTATGTAACACACATCTCTTCTCTCATCTCAAAATATCTCCCAACGTGACCTCTCTGCTCTGCACAAGATCTGCATCTCTCATCCACACTCATTGTTTGCTACCACTCAAAATTACAGGACTTTATCCAGGCTGCACCCGCCTCTAGTCTCCAAACCTTCAAGCTTTCCCTGAAAGTTCACCTTTTCAGACAAGCTCATCAAATTCTGGGCCCACCCAAATAACCTTCAATGCCTCCCTCTATAATTACATCCCCTCTGTACAGTCCACACATAACCTCACATATTTTGTCTTCTTCACTATTATACTTTTTTTCCTTCTTCATTTATGTAAAAGCGGTATACTACTAATTAGTGATGAGCGGGTTCAGATCCTCGGAATCCGAACCCCCCGAACTTCACCCTTTTTACACGGGTTCGAGGCAGATTCGAACCTTCCCGCCTTGCTCGGTTAACCCGAGCGCGCCCGAATGTCATCATCCCGTGGTCGATTCTCGCGAGATTCGTATTCTATATAAGGAGCCGCGCGTCGCCGCCATTTTTCACTCGTGCTTTGGAAATGATAGTGAGAGCACGTGGCTGGCGTCCTCTTAGTTTTATTCAGGTGGCTGCAAATATCTGTGCTCACACTGCTTTATTGTGGGGACTGGGGACCACCAGTATTATATAGGAGGAGTACAGTGCAGAGTTTTGCTGACCAGTGACCACCAGTATTATACGTTCTCTGCCTGAAAAACGCTCCATATCTGTGCTCAGTGTGCTGCATATATCTGTGCTCACACTGCTTTATTGTGGGGACTGGGGACCACCAGTATTATATAGGAGGGGTACAGTGCAGAGTTTTGCTGACCAGTGACCACCAGTATTATACGTTCTCTGCCTGAAAAACGCTCCATATCTGTGCTCAGTGTGCAGCATATACCTGTGCTCACACTGCTTTATTGTGGGGACTGGGGACCACCAGTATTATATAGGAGGAGTACAGTGCAGAGTTTTGCTGACCAGTGACCACCAGTATTATACGTTCTCTGCCTGAAAAATGTTCCATATCTATGCTCAGTGTGCTGCATATATCTGTGCTCACACTGCTTTATTGTGGGGACTGGGGACCACCAGTATTATATAGGGGGAGTACAGTGCAGAGTTTTGCTGACCAGTGACCACCAGTATAATACGTTCTCTGCCTGAAAAACGCTCCATATCTGTGCTCAGTGTGCTGCATATATCTGTGCTCACACTGCTTTATTGTGGGGACTGGGGACCACCAGTATTATATAGGAGGAGTACAGTGCAGAGTTTTGCTGACCAGTGACCACCAGTTTTATACGTTCTCTGCCTGAAAAACGCTCCATATCAGTGCTGCATTGTAGTATATAGTAGGAGTACAGTGCATAATTTTGCTGACCACCAGTATATAGTATAAAGCAGTACGGTACAGAAGGCCACTGCTCTACCTACCTCTGTGTCGTCAAGTATACTATCCATCCATACCTGTGGTGCATTTCAGTTGTGCGCAGTATATATAGTAGTAGGCCATTGCTATTGATACTGGCATATAATTTCACACATTAAAAAATGGAGAACAAAAATGTGGAGGTTAAAATAGGGAAAGATCAAGATTCACTTCCACCTCGTGCTGAAGCTGCTGCCACTAGTCATGGCCGAGACGATGAAATGCCATCAACGTCGTCTGCCAAGGCTGATGCCCAATGTCATAGTAGAGAGCATGTAAAATCCAAAAAACAAAAGTTCAGTAAAATGACCCAAAAATAAAAATTAAAAGCGTCTGAGGAGAAGCGTAAACTTGTCAATATGCCATTTACGACACGGAGTGGCAAGGAACAGCTGAGGCCCTGGCCTATGTTCATGGCTAGTGGTTCAGATTCACATGAGGATGGAGCGGTCGTGGGTGCGCAGTTGTGATCTTCATGCCCCCAGACTGTTACGCTCTTTCTTCTCGCAGTTCCCCGATAAACCCGGTGGTAGGGGTTCTTTGACCCCTCGTCAGAGGGGGGGTACTGTTAGGGTCTCCTGCTCTGTGCTGCCACGTCGTCATGGCAACCGGGAGACAAGTGCTAGCGGAGTAACCTGAGCGTAGCTGATACTCCGGTTCGGGTCTTTTGCTGTGCAGTGGTTACAGGCTCTGTGCACGGCAGGGGATCCGGTGCTGGTTTTTGTGCTCACAGTCTGTGAGGTCTGAGTGGGGCATGGACAGCACCTGCTATATAAACCCTCTTCTCAGGTTAGGCAGATGCTGCTGAATCTTTGTTGGTTAGTCAGTTCCTGAAAGCTAGCTAGTACTGTGTAAACTTTGTATTTGTTGCTTACTCAAATAGGCCTTGGGATTTGGTATTACACTCTTCCAATCCAGACCTAGCAGTAAGACTGGAGTCAGTCGTTTAACCTGCTGGGGTTCTTTTGCTACTCTGTGAACCTAGCAAGTTTGCGGCTGTATTCTCAGACTTGCCTGCCAAAATCCTTTCTCACTGTGCAAGGTGTTCAGGAGTCAGTTTAGTGGCAGTAAGCTGAACCAGTGCACTGCAAGTGAAGACTAGGATTGTGGAGACTCTCCTTGTGTCTATTATTCCATCTCTGACCAAGGAGTTTACTGCCACACCGTTGGTAACCCTTTAGGGTTTTGCTGTTGCCCTTAGCAACAGCATTTCGGGTTCTCTACGTATTAAATCACAACATCTCGCTTCTTTCCATCTGAGCATTCCTAATACTAGGGAGACACCCAGTTTCTTAGCCTTTGGGCTTCTCTGTTCACTTTGTGTTTATTTTGTTACCCTATCACCTTCTGTGTATGTAATGTCATATTCCCCAGTCTGTCTGTGAGTTCATTTGTTTTGCATCCCTCTCCGTTCAGACACCAGTACATTCCTGCTGGCACTGGTGTGCATAACACTCAGGCCTTGGCAACCTGGGTGGTGTTAAACGTGTGTCCGGTATCCACCGTTAATTCACAGGGAATTAGAGAATTTATTGAGTTAGTGTGTTCCCGGTACCAAATACCATCAAGGTTCCACTTCTCTTGGCAGGTGATACCGAGAATGTACACAGACCTCAGAAAAAGAGTCACCAGTGTCCTAAAAAATGCAGTTGTACCCAATGTCCACTAAACCACGGACATGTGGACAAGTGGAGCAGGGCAGACTCAGGACTATATGACTGTGACAGCCCACTGGGTAGATGTATTGCCTCCCGCAGCAAGAACAGCAGCGGCGGCACCAGTAGCAGCATCTCGCAAACGCCAACTCGTTCCTAGGCAGGCTACGCTTTGTATCACCGCTTTCCATAAGAGGCACACAGCTGACAACCTCTTACGGAAACTGAGGAACATCATCGCAGAATGGCTTACCCCAATTGGACTCTCCTGGGGATTTGTGACATCGGACAACGCCACCAATATTGTGCATGCATTACATGTGGGCAAATTCCAGAACGTCCCATGTTTTGCACATACATTGAATTTGGTGGTGCAGAATTATTTAAAAAACGACAGGGGCGTGCAAGAGATGCTGTCGGTGGCCCGAAGATTTGCGGGCCACTTTCGGCATTCAGCCACCGCGTGCCGAAGACTGGAGCACCAGCAAACATTCCTGAACCTGCCTTGCCATCATCTGAAGCAAGAGGTGGTAACGAGGTGGAATTCAACCCTCTATATGCTTCAGAGGATGGAGGAGTATCAAAAGGCCATTCAAGCCTATACAGCTACCTACGATATAGGCAAAGGAGGGGGAATGCGCAGTGGAGAATGATTTCAACGTTGTGCAAGGTTCTGCAACCCTTTGAACTTGCCACACGTGAAGTCAGTTCAGACACTGCTAGCCTGAGTCAGGTCATTCCCCTCATCAGGCTTTTGCAGAAGAAGCTGGAGAGATTGAAGGAGGAGCTAAAACAGAGCGATTCCGCTATGCATGTGGGACTTGTGGATGGAGCCCTTAATTCGCTTAACCAGGATTCACGGGTGGTCAATCTGTTGAAATCAGAGCACTACATTTTGGCCACCGTGCTCGATCCTAGATTTAAAACCTACGTTGGATCTCTCTTTCCGGCAGACACAAGTCTGCAGAGGTTTAAAGACCTGCTGGTGAGAAAATTGTCAAGTCAAGCGGAACGTGACCTGTCAACAGCTCCTCCTTCACATTCTCCCGCAATTGGGGCTGCGAGGAAAAGGCTAAGAATTCCGAGCCCACCCGCTGGCGGTGATGCAGGGCAGTCTGGAGCGAGTGCTGACATCTGGTCCGGACTGAAGGACCTGCCAACGATTACTGACATGCCGTCTACTGTCACTGCATATGATTCTGTCACCATTGAAAGAATGGTGGAGGATTATATGAGTGACCGCATCCAAGTAGGCACGTCAGACAGTCCGTACGTATACTGGCAGGAAAAAGAGGCAATTTGTAGGCCCTTGCAGAAACTTGCTTTATTTTACCTAAGTTGCCCACCCTCCAGTGTGTACTTCGAAAGAGTGTTTAGTGCAGCCACTCACCTTGTCAGCAATCGGCGTACGAGGTTACTTCCAGAAAATGTGGAGAAGATGATGTTCATCAAAATGAATTATAATCAATTCATCCGTCGAGACATTCACCAGCAATTGCTTCCAGAAAATGCACAGGGACCTGAGATGGTGGATTCCAGTGGGGACGAATTAATAATCTGTGAGGAGGGGAATGTACACAGTGAAAGGGGTGAGGAATCGGAGGATGAGGAGGAGGTGGACATCTTGCCTCTGTAGAGCCAGTTTGTGCAAGGAGAGATTGATTGCTTCTTTTTTGGTTGGGGCCCAAACCAACCAGTCATTTCAGTCAGTCGTGTGGCAGACCCTGTCGCTGAAATGATGGGTTTGTTAAAGTGTGCATGTCCTTTTTATACAACATAAGGGTGGGTGGGAGGGCCCAAGGACAATTCCATCTTGCACCTCTTTTTTCTTTCATTTATCTTTGCATCATGTGCTGTTTGGGGACAATTTTTTGAAGTTCCATCCTGTCTGACACTGCAGTGCCACTCCTAGATGGGCCAGGTGTTTGTGTCGGCCACTTGGATCGCTTAGCTTAGCCATCCAGCGACCTTGGTGCACCTCTTTTTTTCTTTGCATCATGTGCTGTTTGGGGACTATTTTTTGAAGTGCCATCCTGTCTGACACTGCAGTGCCACTCCTAGATGGGCCAGGTGTTTGTGTCGGCCACTTGGGTCGCTTAGCTTAGTCATCCAGCGACCTCGTTGCAAATTTTAGGACTAAAAATAATATTGTGAGGTGTGAGGTGTTCAGAATAGACTGGAAATGAGTGGAAATTATGGCTATTGAGGTTAATAATACTATGGGATCAAAATGACCCCCAAATTCTATGATTTAAGCTGTTTTTGAGGGTTTTTTGTAAAAAAAAAAAATCCAAAACACACAAGAATCCGATAAAAAAATTTCAGGGAGGTTTTACCAAAACGCGTCCGAATCCAAAACACGGCTGTGGAACCGAATCCAAAACCAAAACCCGAAAAATTTACGGTGCACATCACTACACTAAATGTGTACACTAAATAAACCTGCATTACTGTTTAAGTCACTAAGTGTGTGGACTGACGTCACTGCACCAGATAACCCAGTACACTCTGCCAACAAGACACTCATCACCTGCGGATCCACTCTGTCAGTCCATCCATTGGCTAACGGTATTCTACCGTATTAAAGGTAAAATACTTTTACCTACATACAAGGCTAATAAACAAACTGCAGTTTGTTTATTAGCCTTGTATGTAACACACATCTCTTCTCTCATCTCAAAATATCTCCCAACGTGACCTCTCTGCTCTGCACAAGATCTGCATCTCTCATCCACACTCATTGTTTGCTACCACTCAAAATTACAGGACTTTATCCAGGCTGCACCCGCCTCTAGTCTCCAAACCTTCAAGCTTTCCCTGAAAGTTCACCTTTTCAGACAAGCTCATCAAATTCTGGGCCCACCCAAATAACCTTCAATGCCTCCCTCTATAATTACATCCCCTCTGTACAGTCCACACATAACCTCACATATTTTGTCTTCTTCACTATTATACTTTTTTTCCTTCTTCATTTATGTAAAAGCGGTATACTACTAATTAGTGATGAGCGGGTTCGGATCCTCGGAATCCGAACCCCCCGAACTTCACCCTTTTTACACGGGTTCGAGGCAGATTCGAACCTTCCCGCCTTGCTCGGTTAACCCGAGCGCGCCCGAATGTCATCATCCCGTGGTCGATTCTCGCGAGATTCGTATTCTATATAAGGAGCCGCGCGTCGCCGCCATTTTTCACTCGTGCTTTGGAAATGATAGTGAGAGCACGTGGCTGGCGTCCTCTTAGTTTTATTCAGGTGGCTGCAAATATCTGTGCTCACACTGCTTTATTGTGGGGACTGGGGACCACCAGTATTATATAGGAGGAGTACAGTGCAGAGTTTTGCTGACCAGTGACCACCAGTATTATACGTTCTCTGCCTGAAAAACGCTCCATATCTGTGCTCAGTGTGCTGCATATATCTGTGCTCACACTGCTTTATTGTGGGGACTGGGGACCACCAGTATTATATAGGAGGGGTACAGTGCAGAGTTTTGCTGACCAGTGACCACCAGTATTATACGTTCTCTGCCTGAAAAACGCTCCATATCTGTGCTCAGTGTGCAGCATATACCTGTGCTCACACTGCTTTATTGTGGGGACTGGGGACCACCAGTATTATATAGGAGGAGTACAGTGCAGAGTTTTGCTGACCAGTGACCACCAGTATTATACGTTCTCTGCCTGAAAAATGTTCCATATCTATGCTCAGTGTGCTGCATATATCTGTGCTCACACTGCTTTATTGTGGGGACTGGGGACCACCAGTATTATATAGGGGGAGTACAGTGCAGAGTTTTGCTGACCAGTGACCACCAGTATAATACGTTCTCTGCCTGAAAAACGCTCCATATCTGTGCTCAGTGTGCTGCATATATCTGTGCTCACACTGCTTTATTGTGGGGACTGGGGACCACCAGTATTATATAGGGGGAGTACAGTGCAGAGTTTTGCTGACCAGTGACCACCAGTTTTATACGTTCTCTGCCTGAAAAACGCTCCATATCAGTGCTGCATTGTAGTATATAGTAGGAGTACAGTGCATAATTTTGCTGACCACCAGTATATAATATATAGCAGTACGGTACAGAAGGCCACTGCTCTACCTACCTCTGTGTCGTCAAGTATACTATCCATCCATACCTGTGGTGCATTTCAGTTTTGCACAGTTTGCTGACCACCAGTATATAGTATAAAGCAGTACGGTACAGTAGGCCACTGCTCTACCTACCTCTGTGTCGTCAAGTATACTATCCATCCATACCTGTGGTGCATTTCAGTTGTGCGCAGTATATATAGTAGTAGGCCATTGCTATTGATACTGGCATATAATTTCACACATTAAAAAATGGAGAACAAAAATGTGGAGGTTAAAATAGGGAAAGATCAAGATTCACTTCCACCTCGTGCTGAAGCTGCTGCCACTAGTCATGGCCGAGACGATGAAATGCCATCAACGTCGTCTGCCAAGGCTGATGCCCAATGTCATAGTAGAGAGCATGTAAAATCCAAAAAACAAAAGTTCAGTAAAATGACCCAAAAATAAAAATTAAAAGCGTCTGAGGAGAAGCGTAAACTTGCCAATATGCCATTTACGACACGGAGTGGCAAGGAACGGCTGAGGCCCTGGCCTATGTTCATGGCTAGTGGTTCAGATTCACATGAGGATGGAAGCACTCATCCTCTCGCTAGAAAACTGCAGTGCCACTCCTATATGGGCCAGGTGTTTGTGTCGGCCACTTGGGTCGCTTAGCTTAGTCACACAGCTACCTCATTGCGCCTCTTTTTTTCTTTGCATCATGTGCTGTTTGGGGACTATTTTTTAAATCTGCCATCCTGTCTGACACTGCAGTGACACTCCTTGATGGGCCAGATGTTTGTGTCGGCCACTTGGGTCGCCTAGCTTAGTCACACAGCTACCTCATTGCGCCTCTTTTTTTCTTTGCATCATGTGCTGTTTGGGGACTATTTATTTGAAGTTCCATCCTGCCTGACACTGCAGTGCCACTCCTAGATGGGCCAGGTGTTTGTGTCGGCCACTTGTGTCGCTTAGCTTAGCCATCCAGCGACCTTGGTGCACCTCTTTTTTTCTTTGCATCATGTGCTGTTTGGGGACTATATTTTAAATCTGCCATCCTGTCTGACACTGCAGTGCCACTCCTAGATGGGCCAGGTGTTTGTGTCTGCCACTTGGGTCGCTTAGCTTAGTCACACAGCTACCTCATTGCGCCTCTTTTTTTCTTTGCATCATGTGCTGTTTGGGGACTATTTTTTTAAAGTTCCATCCTGCCTGACACTGCAGTCCACTCCTAGATGGGCCAGGTGTTTGTGTCGGCCACTTGTGTCGCTTAGCTTAGCCATCCAGCGACCTTGGTGCACCTGTTTTTTTCTTTGCATCATGTGCTGTTTGGGGACTATTTTTTTGAAGTGCCATCCTGCCTGATACTGCAGTGCCACTCCTAGATGGGCCAGGTGTTTGTGTCGGCCACTTGTGTCGCTTAGCTTAGCCATCCAGCGACCTTGGTGCACCTCTTTTTTTCTTTGCATCATGTGCTGTTTGGGGACTATTTTTTTGAAGTGCCATCCTGCCTGACACTGCAGTGCCACTCCTAGATGGGCCAGGTGTTTGTGTCGGCCACTTGTGTCGCTTAGCTTAGCCATCCAGCGACCTTGGTGCACCTCTTTTTTTCTTTGCATCATGTGCTGTTTGGGGACTATTTTTCAGAAGTGCCATCCTGCCTGACACTGCAGTGCCACTCCTAGATGGGCCAGGTGTTTGTGCCGGCCACTTGGGTCGCTTAGCTTAGTCATCCAGCGACCTCGGTGCAAATTTTAGGACTACAAATAATATTGTGAGGTGTGAGGTGTTCAGAATAGACTGAAAATGAGTGTAAACTATGGTTATTGAGGTTAATAATACTATGGGATCAAAATGACCCCCAAATTCTATGATTTAAGCAGTTTTTGAGGGGTTTTTGTAAAAAAACACCCGAATCCAAAACACACCCGAATCCGACAAAAAATTTTCAGGGAGGTTTTGACAAAACGCGTCCGAATCCAAAACACGGCCGCGGAACCGAATCCAAAACCAAAACACAAAACCCGAAAAATTTCTGGTGCACATCACTACTACTAATACAATATACAGGAGTTATAATCTAGCTCAGTGAGTGTCAGACTCTATTTCCTCTGTATTACTGGAAAAGTACCAGGTAATAATTAGTGATGTGCACCGGACATTTTTCGGGTTTTGTGTTTTGGTTTTGGATTCGGTTCCGCGGCCGTGTTTTGGATTCGGATGCGTTTTGGCAAAACCTCACCGAATTTTTTTTGTCGGATTCGGGTGTGTTTTGGATTTGGGTGTTTTTTTCAAAAAAACCTAAAAAACAGCTTAAATCATAGAATTTAGGGGTCATTTTGATCCCATAGTATTATTAACCTCAATTACCATAATTTCCACTCATTTCCAGTCTATTCTGAACACCTCACACCTCACAATATTATTTTTAGTCCTACAATTTGCACCGAGGTCGCTGGATGGCTAAGCTAAGCGACACAAGTGGCCGACACAAACACCTGGCCCATCTAGGAGTGGCACTGCAGTGTCAGACATGATGGCACTTCAAAAAATAGTCCCCAAACAGAACATGATGCAAAGAAAAAAAGAGGCGCACCAAGGTCGCTGTGTGACTAAGCTAAGCGACACAAGTGGCCGACACAAACACCTGGCCCATCTAGGAGTGGCACTGCAGTGTCAGGCAGGATGGCACTTCAAAAAAATTGTCCCCAAACAGCACATGATGCAAAGAAAAAAAGAGGCGCACCAAGGTGGCTGTGTGACTAAGCTAAGCGACACAAGTGGCCGACACAAACACTTGGCCCATCTAGGAGTGGCACTGCAGTGTCAGGCAGGATGACACTTCAAAAAAATTGTCCCCAAACAGCACATGATGCAAAGAAAAAAATAGGCGCACCAAGGTCGCTGTGTGACTAAGCTAAGCGACACAAGTGGCCGACACAAACACCTGGCCCATCTAGGAGTGGCACTGCAGTGTCAGGCAGGATGGCACTTCAAAAAAATTGTCCCCAAACAGCACATGATGCAAAGAAAAAAAGAGGCGCACCAAGGTCGCTGTGTGACTAAGCTAAGCGACACAAGTGGCCGACACAAACACCTGGCCCATCTAGGAGTGGCACTGCAGTGTCAGGCAGGATGGCACTTCAAAAAAATTGTCCCCAAACAGCACATGATGCAAAGAAAAAAAGAGGCGCACCAAGGTCGCTGTGTGACTAAGCTAAGCAACACAAGTGGCCGACACAAACACCTGGCCCATCTAGGAGTGGCACTGCAGTGTCAGGCAGGATGGCACTTCAAATAAATTGACCCCAAACAGCACATGATTCAAAGAAAAAAAGAGGCGCACCAAGGTCGCTGTGTGACTAAGCTAAGCGACACAAGTGGCCGACACAAACACCTGGCCCATCTAGGAGTGGCACTGCAGTGTCAGGCAGGATGGCACTTCAAAAAAATTGTCCCCAAACAGCACATGATGCAAAGAAAAATGAAAGAAAAAAGAGGTGCAAGATGGAATTGTCCTTGTGACCCTCCCACCCACCCTTATGTTGTATAAACAGGACATGCACACTTTAACGAACCCATCATTTCAGCGACAGGGTCTGCCACACGACTGTGACTGAAATGACTGTTTGGTTTGGGCCCCACCAAAAAAGAAGCAATCAATCTCTCCTTGCACAAACTGGCTCTACAGAGGCAAGATGTCCACCTCATCATCATCCTCCGATTCCTCACCCCTTTCACTGTGTACATCCCCCTCCTCACAGATTATTAATTCGTCCCCACTGGAATCCACCATCTCAGGTCCCCGTGTACTTTCTGGAGGCAATTGCTGCTGGTGAATGTCTCCACGGAGGAATTGATTACAATTCATTTTGATAAACATCATCTTCTCCACATTTTCTGGAAGTAACCTCGTACGCCGACAAGGTGAGCGGCTGCACTAAACACTCTTTCGGAGTACACACTGGAGGGAGGGCAACTTAGGTAGAATAAAGCCAGTTTGTGCAAGGGCCTCCAAATTGTCTCTTTTTCCTGCCAGTATACGTACGGACTGTCTGACGTGCCTACTTGGATGCGGTCACTCATATAATCCTCCACCATTCTTTCCATGGTGAGAGAATCATATGCAGTGATAGTAGACGACATGTCAGTAATCATTGGCAGGTCCTTCAGTCCGGACCAGATGTCAGCACTCGCTCCAGACTGCCCTGCATCACCGCCAGCGGGTGGGCTCGGAATTCTTAGCCTTTTCCTCGCACCCCCAGTTGCGGGAGAATGTGAAGGAGGAGATGTTGACGGGTCACGTTCCGCTTGACTTGACAATTTTCTCACCAGCAGGTCTTTGAACCTCTGCAGACTTGTGTCTGCCAGAAAGAGAGATACAACGTAGGTTTTAAATCTAGGATCGAGCACGGTGGCCAAAATGTAGTGCTCTGATTTCAACAGATTGACCACCCGTGAATCCTGGTTAAGCGAATTAAGGGCTCCATCCACAAGTCCCACATGCCTAGCGGAATCGCTCTGTTTTAGCTCCTCCTTCAATGTCTCCAGCTTCTTCTGCAAAAGCCTGATGAGGGGAATGACCTGACTCAGGCTGGCAGTATCTGAACTGACTTCACATGTGGCAAGTTCAAAGGGTTGCAGAACCTTGCACAACGTTGAAATCATTCTCCACTGCGCTTGAGTCAGGTGCATTCCCCCTCCTTTGCCTATATTGTGGGCAGATGTATAGGCTTGAATGGCCTTTTGCTGCTCCTCCATCCTCTGAAGCATATAGAGGGTTGAATTCCACCTCGTTACCACCTGTTGCTTCAGATGATGGCAGGGCAGGTTCAGGAATGTTTGGTAGTGCTCCAGACTTCTGTACGCGGTGCCTGAATGCCGAAAGTGGCCCGCAGTTCTTCGGGCCACCGACAGCATCTCTTGCACGCCCCTGTCGTTTTTTAAATAATTCTGCACCACCAAATTCAATGTATGTGCAAAACAAGGGACGTGCTGGAATTTGCCCAGATGTAATGCACGCACAATATTGCTGGCGTTGTCCGATGTCACAAATCCCCAGGAGAGTCCAATTGGGGTAAGCCATTCTGCGATGATCTTCCTCAGTTGCCGTAAGAGGTTGTCAGCTGTGTGCCTATTCTGGAAAGCGGTGATACAAAGCATAGCCTGCCTAGGAACGAGTTGGCGTTTGCGAGATGCTGCTACTGGTGCCGCCGCTGCTGTTCTTGCTGCGGGAGGCAATACATCTACCCAGTGGGCTGTCACAGTCATATAGTCCTGAGTCTGCCCTGCTCCACTTGTCCACATGTCCGTGGTTAAGTGGACATTGGGTACAACTGCATTTTTTAGGACACTGGTGAGTCTTTTTCTGAGGTCTGTGTACATTTTCGGTATCGCCTGCCTAGAGAAATGGAACCTAGATGGTATTTGGTACCGGGGACACAGTATCTCAATCAAGTCTATAGTTGCCTCAGAATTAACGATGGATACCGGAACCACGTTTCTCACCGCCCAGGCTGCCAAGGCCTGAGTTATCTGCTTTGCAGCAGGATGACTGCTGTGATATTTCTTCTTCCTCGCAAAGGACTGTTGGACAGTCAATTGTTTACTGGAAGTAGTACAAGTGGTCTTCCGACTTCCCCTCTGGGATGACGATCGACTCCCAGCAGCAACAACAGCAGCGCCAGCAGCAGTAGGCGTTACACTCAAGGATGCATCGGAGGAATCCCAGGCAGGAGAGGACTCGTCAGACTTGACAGTGACATGGCCTGCAGGACTATTGGCTTTCCTGGGTAAGGAGGAAATTGACACTGAGGGAGTTGGTGGTGTGGTTTGCAGGAGCTTGGTTACAAGAGGAAGGGATTTAGTGGTCAGTGGACTGCTTCTGCTGTCACCCAAAGTTTTTGAACTTGTCACTGACTTATGATGAATGCGCTGCAGGTGACGTATAAGGAAGGATGTTCCGAGGTGGTTAACGTCCTTACCCCTACTTATTACAGCTTGACAAAGGCAACACACGGCTTGACACCCGTTGTCCGCAATTGTGTTGAAATAATTCCACACCGAAGAGCTGATTTTTTTTTGTATTTTGACCAGGCATGTCAATGGCCATATTCGTCCCACGGACAACAGGTGTCTCCCCGGGTGCCTGACTTAAACAAACCACCTCACCATCAGAATCCTCTTTGTCAATTTCCTTCCCAGCGCCAGCAACACCCATATCCTCATCCTGGTGTACTTCAACAGTGACATCTTCAATTTGACTATCAGGAACTGGACTGCGGGTGCTCCTTCCAGCACTTGCAGGGGGCGTGCAAATGGTGGAAGGCGCAAGCTCTTCCCGTCCAGTGGGGGTCATTCCGAGTTGTTCGCTCGTTATTTTTTTCTCGCAACGGAGCGATTAGTCGCTAATGCGCATGCGCAATGTCAGCAGTGCGACTGCACCAAGTAAATTTGCTATGCAGTTAGGTATTTTACTCACGGCATTACGAGGTTTTTTCTTCGTTCTGGTGATCGTAATGTGATTGACAGGAAGTGGGTGTTTCTGGGCGGAAACTGGCCGTTTTATGGGAGTGTGTGATAAAACGCTACCGTTTCTGGGAAAAACGCGGGAGTGGCTGGAGAAACGGAGGAGTGTCTGGGCGAACGCTGGGTGTGTTTGTGACGTCAAACCAGGAACGACAAGCACTGAACTGATCGCACTGGCAGAGTAAGTCTCGAGCTACTCAGAAACTGCACAGAGAAGTCTTTTCGCAATATTGCGAATCTTTCGTTCGCAATTTTGATAAGCTAAGATTCACTCCCAGTAGGCGGCGGCTTAGCGTGTGCAAAACTGCTAAAAGCAGCTTGCGAGCGAACAACTCGGAATGACCCCCAGTGTTGGGAAGGTCAGGCATCGCAACCGACACAATTGGACTCTCCTTGGGGATTTGTGATTTAGAAAAACGCACAGTTCTTTGCTGTGCTTTTGCCAGCTTAAGTCTTTTAATTTTTCTAGCGAGAGGATGAGTGCTTCCATCCTCATGTGAAGCTGAACCACTAGCCATGAACATAGGCCAGGGCCTCAGCCGTTCCTTGCCACTCCGTGTCGTAAATGGCATATTGGCAAGTTTACGCTTCTCCTCAGACGCTTTTCATTTTGATTTTTGGGTCATTTTACTGAACTTTTGTTTTTTGGATTTTACATGCTCTCTACTATGACATTGGGCATCGGCCTTGGCAGACGACGTTGATGGCATTTCATCGTCTCGGCCATGACTAGTGGCAGCAGCTTCAGCACGAGGTGGAAGTGGATCTTGATCTTTCCCTATTTTAACCTCCACATTTTTGTTCTCCATTTTGAATGTTTGGAATTATATGCCAGTATCAATAGCAATGGCCTACTACTATATTTACTGCGCACAACTGAAATGCACCACAGGTATGGATGGATAGTATACTTGACGACACAGAGGTAGGTACAGCAGTGGCCTACCGTACTGCTATATATAGTATACTGGTGGTCACTATGTCAGCAAACTGCAAAACTAAAATGCACCACAGGTATAGAATGTAGATGGATAGTATACTTAATGGATGACGACACAGAGGTAGGTACAGCAGTGGCCTACCGTACTGCTATATATAGTATACTGGTGGTCACTGTGTCAGCAAACTGCAAAACTAAAATGCACCACAGGTATAGAATGTAGATGGATAGTATACTTAATGGATGACGACACAGAGGTAGGTACAGCAGTGGCCTACCGTACTGCTATATATAGTATACTAGTGGTCACTGTGTCAGCAAACTGCAAAACTAAAATGCACCACAGGTATAGAATGTAGATGGATAGTATACTTAATGGATGACGACACAGAGGTAGGTACAGCAGTGGCCTACCGTACTGCTATATATAGTATACTGGTGGTCACTGTGTCAGCAAACTGCAAAACTAAAATGCACCACAGGTATAGAATGTAGATGGATAGTATACTTAATGGATGACGACACAGAGGTAGGTACAGCAGTGGCCTACCGTACTCCTATATATAGTATACTGGTGGTCACTGTGTCAGCAAACTGCAAAACTAAAATGCACCACAGGTATAGACTGTAGATGGATAGTATACTTAATGGATGACGACACAGAGGTAGGTACAGCAGTGCACTCTGCACTGTACTCCTCCTATATAATATTAATTATACTGGTGGTCCCCAGTCCCCACAATAAAGCAGCACACTGAGCACAGATATGGAGTGTTTTTCAGGCAGACAACGTATACTGGTGGTCACTGTCAGCAAAACTCTGCACTGTACTCCTGCTATATGCTGCTCCCCAGTCCCCACAATTAAGCAGTGTGAGCACTCAGCACAGATATATTATGCAGCACACTGAGCACAGATATGGTATGGAGCGTTTTTTTCAGGCAGAGAACGGATAAAAACTGGTGGTCACTTATCAGCAAAACTCTGCACTGCACTCCTCCTAACAGCTGCTCCCCAGTCCTCCCCACACTTAAGCAATAAAGCAATCAACTTCAACAATAAACGGAGAGGACGCCAGCCACGTCCTCTCCCTATCATCTCCAATGCACGAGTGAAAATGGCGGCGACGCGCGGCTGCTTATATAGAATACGAATCTCGCGAGAATCCGACAGCGGGATGATGACATTCGGGCGCGCTCGGGTTAGCCGAGCAAGGCGGGAAGGTTCGAACCTGCCTCGGACCCGTGTAAAATGGGTGAACTTCGGGGGGGTTCGGTTTCCGAGAAACCGAACCCGCTCATCACTAGTAATAATCCGTCTACAGCAAAACCATCTGAAAGTACTGTTCCAAATAAAACACATTTTCTGAATGCCAATACAGTAATCTTTCTCATTTCTAAAGCCTGTAAATTAAAATCACTTCACAAATGTCTCTGGAGATACACATTTTTACACCTCTACAAAGTCAGATGTTGAAATTAAATTATAAGTGTAAATCGCCTGCTTGTTTCCCCCAGAAGAGTTCTGGTCTATAAGGAAGGATGGATTCCCTGTCGCTGGTAAAGTTCTCTCAGGGGAACACCATTAAGCTCTGTCTGATGCTTGTATCCACCTTGCATACAGTAATGCTTTCATTCCATTCTCACATGTACATAGAACTAAACTTAAAATCTTACACTTATTGTTAGAAAAAAACATAGCCACTTATGTGGAGGTTAAGGTAGTCAGTTGTATGTTACAAATTTTTATTGGCGTAATTGTATTGTATTACACTACCCAGTTTAAAACATTGCAGGTATAGAATCCTCATGTAATTAAAAGATATTCAAATTCCATTGCCCAATGGAAGGGTCATAGAGGTAAAGGCAGGGATGCACAAAGACTGTGCCTATGGGAATGAAATAATCGTGCGCAGCCTCACAATGACAATCGGTAGCACATGGCTCATGTGACAGCTGGCCTAAGGGACTGAAAATGGGACTGGCCTTGAGGGCAGTCCTGGTAACTGGAAGACACGTGTAAGGGACTATACCAGCTATACCTTTGGGAACCCTCCTGTACGTACTGCCACTGCTGCTTTTATCTGAATACTCTTTTGGGCTTCCCATTTCTGCTCACTGATGTATTGTTCTGACACTGTTATCAGGTAATCACTGCCTCTGCACCTTGCGGTTCTATCAATATTATGCCGCACGACACCTGTCTATACGTTATAGTAAGATATAAGCACAGGTGGGCCAAGTAAGCTCTTGGACCGAGGGGCGTAAGTTCATACTAGGAGCCTGGAGGCGAGATAGTTGTTGGTGCAAGCTCTCATTCACTACCAACACCCTGTCTCAGCAGCACCCTGACATACACTCTCTCCTGGGGTGCCAAAATGGGGTGGTTTACTAATTACCTGGGTCCAGGCTTGTTAGAAGGGCCCAGCCTGGGTCATCTGCTAAGGTGGGTCCCCCTGTGCAGCTGCGACAAGGAAGAGACATTAGGGTAGGGGAGTGTGCACTCAAGGGTAGGTCTCTCCCCATAGGTGCCAGCTACTGTGCGAGGGGCTCTGCCTCTTGCAGCTCACACTTACATTCACCTTGCACATTCACTTCTACCACCCAGCACAGCACCCAGTCAGGGAGAGGGAGATCTGTGGCACATGCTCCCCCCCAGGTTCCCTGCTTACTTCTGCTCTTGGGCACATAAAGCAGAACCTGGAGCAATGGAGGAGGTCAATGTGTCACCTTCAGGGCTGGTGCCCGGAGGTGACTGCCTTCCATTGTCTCCTGTCTTTATACCCCTGCTTGGGATTACATTGTGACCTGGATTCTTGCTAATTAAGGAGATCCTGATTACATGGCCCTTTTTAGCCATTAAGACTAATGGTGGTTTTGTATTCCAGTTCTTTAGTCAAGCACAGGTTAATTAACACTTGGATCTACTGCACCATATTTAGCCCCTTGAACTAAAGCAAGTACACACACACTATCTGGTTTAGTCAGTCGGGACAATTATTCACCTATAGGAAGGCACCCAATATCTCTGCTGCACACTTTATTTTATTGTGGAATTTTTTTTTACAATTTCTGGTGACATTGGCCAAGGGGCCAAGTACCAGGGACGTGCAGTCAGGGGAGGCAGTGCCTCCCCTGTCATTAATGATTAAAATAATATAAAGAAGATACTTATGACACATATTCTGTGTCATAAGTAATTTCTTTATCTTATCCTAATCATTTTAAGCCTATAAAGTAGTTTGGGAGGTACTGATAACAGTGCCTCCCGTTAACTGTAGGAACTGGTTCAAGCTGGAGGGGCGGGGCCAAGTACTGGGCTGTCAAAGCCCATTGAAAACAGGAGCAGAAAGCGGCACTTATCCAAGTGCCTCGTTGACAGGGGAAACCCGCCCCTGTCAGCGAGGCAGATGTGATTGGACAGCGGATCCAGTGCTGGATCCACTCGTCCAATCACCCGAAGAGGCAGCAGGACCCGGCGCCCAGCTCAGTTACAGTAGCGGGGTGAAGAGGCAGCGGGACCCGGAGTTGAAGCCAGGGCCGGCCGCGCAGACCGAGGAGGGTGCTGCTGTGGACCTACATCGCCGCAGCCGCCCGTTATGTCTGGATGCCGATGGGTGACGGGTGTCCTCTTGCTCCCAGCCCTCCCGCGATGCTAGGGAACTGTGGAAGACAGTGGCGGATTGCCGCTTCCCCCCCCCTCCTGTCGGAAATGTGCCTTCAGCGGCGTGACCTCCCGCTCCCAGCCCTCCCGCGATGACAGGGAACTGGGGGAGACAGTGGCGGATTGCCGCTCCCCCCCTCCTGTCGGAAATGTGCCTTCAGCGGTGTGACCTCCTGCTCCCAGCCCTCCTGCGATGACAGGGAACTGGGGGAGACAGTGGCGGATTGCCGCTCCCCCCCCTCCTGTTGGAAATGTGCCTTCAGCGGTGTGACCTCCTGCTCCCAGCCCTCCCACGATGACAGGGAACTGGGGGAGACAGTGGCGGATTGCCGCCCCCCCCCCCCCCCCCTCCTGTCATCTGGGAAATGTGCCTTCAGCGGTGTGACCTCCTGCTCCCAGCCCTCCCGCGATGACAGGGAACTGGTGGAGGCAGTGGTGGATTGCCCTCCCCACTGTCGTCTGGGAAGGGTCCCGCGGTGCCACCAGTGCATGAAATCCAGCCCCAGCCCACAGTGTCAATGTGCAAAAGGGGACCCTGAAGGGGCCATGGCTGCCCGCTGCTGCACTACTGGAGCAGGTGCCGCTCACCGCCGCCAGCCGCCCACCGCTCACCGCCGCCCGTCGCCACCCGCAACAAATGGCAGTCAGAGGGACCTCACCGCTGCTGCCCATGGGTGCCTCCGCCGACCACAGTCAGGTAATGTTCCCCTGCTGTCACCCTCTCTCCCTGTCGTTACTGTCCCTGTCCCTATTGTTACTCTCTCTCTCCCTGCTGTCACTGTCGTCACTCTCTCTCTCCCTGCTGTCACTGTCGTCACTCTCTCTCTCCCTACTGTCACTGTCGTCACTCACTCTCTCCCTGCTGTCACTGTCATCACTCTCTCTCTCCCTGCTGTCACTGTCGTCACTCTCTCTCTCTCTCCCTGCTGTTACGCTCGTCACTCTCTCTCTCCCTGCTGTCACTGTCGTCACTCACTCTCTCCCTGTGGTCACTCTCTCTCCCTGTCCCTGCTGTCACTCTGGCTGTCCCTGCTGTCACAATTTCAGCTCATTCAGTGTGCTACAATGTGAATTTCGGCTCATTCAGTGTGCTACAATGTGAATTTCAGCTCATTCAGTATGCTACAATGTGAATTTCGGCTCATAACGTGTGCTACAATGTTAATTTAGGCTCATTCAGTGTGCTACAATGTGAATTTCGGCTCATTCAGTGTTCTACAATGTGAATTTCGGCTCATAACGTGTGCTACAATGTGAATTTCGGATCATTCAGTGTGCTACAATATTAATTTAGGCTCATTCAGTGTGCTACAATGTTAATTTAGGCTCATTCAGTGTGCTACAATGTGAATTTCGGCTCATTCAGTGTGCTACAATGTGAATTTCGGCTCATTCAGTTTGCTACAATGTGAATTTCGGCTCATTCAGTGTGCTACAATGGAATTTCGGCTCATTCAGTGTGCTACAATGTGAATTTCGGCTCATTCAGTGTGCTATAATGTGAATTTTAGGTCATTCTTTGTGCTACAATGTGAATTTCGGCTCATTCAGTGTGCTACAATGTTAATTTAGGCTCATTCAGTATGTTACAATGTGAATTTCGGCCCATTCAGTGTGCTACAATGTGAATTTCAGCTCATTCAGTGTGCTATAATATGAATTTCAGCTCATTCTTTGTGCTACAATGTGAATTTCGGCTCATTCAGTGTGCTACAATGTGAATTTGGGCTCATTCAGTGTGCTACAAGGTGAATTTCGGCTCATTCAGTGTGCTGTAATGTGAATTTCGGCTCATTCAGTGTGCTACAATGTGAGTTTCGGCTCATTCAGTGTGCTGTAATGTGAATTTCGGCTCATTTAGTGTGCTACAATGTGAATTTCGGCTCGTTCAGTGTGCTACAATGTGAATTTTGGCTCATTCAGTGTGCTAGAATGTGAGTTTCGGCTCATTCAGTGTGCTATAATGTGAATTTCGGCTCGTACCATGTGCTATAATGTGAATTTCAGCTCGTACTGTGTGCTATAAGGTGAAAGGGACACGCCCCCTTTTGGGTGACCACGTCCCCTTTTCTGGAGCACGTGCGTGCCTTCGGCGTGCATAATTGCGTCCTTGTCTTTTCCATACACCCACTTCAAAATTTCCACTTCGACCACTATATATATATATATATATATATATATATTCTCAGTGCCTCCCCAGCCAGTGACCTCACCGCACGCCACTGCCAAGTACCTGATTTTTATACCTAGACATATGGTTGATTATTGAGAATGCACACACACTGGTCGATATCGGGTGATTGAGGCCGAGATTTTTGGTGTTGACCAACCAATCGGATAATCGTACAGTTGTGTTAGTAGGTAAGAGTAGTCTGATTTATTGGCGAAAGGCCAAACTATCGTTCATACACACTATACAATAAATCAGGACAGTCTCTGGATTATTAGCAAATCGGCCGAATAATCATATAGTGTGTAACTTGCCTTTATTGGCAGTTCAGATAATTTGTATTTTGTGAAGAGCTCTGCAAAATTATATTCACCACTTCCTTTTTATCACCATATGGATTTCATATTAATGGTGAGACAATAGCTGCTTTACCAATCCACTTTCCACTGACTCATTCATATGGATATGTTTATTTTACTGTGGATTATTCTCAGGAGGGTCCTTTTTATGTGTTCATTTGAACTTTGAATATTTACTTATTGCAAATTTTTACAGACATTTTATTGGTGTAATTGTATTGTTACAGTACACACTGCCATTTTCTAGCATCACATGATTTTATTATTTCTGTTTGTCTATATGTAAATTGTTGTGCATTGTTGGTAACATATTGCCATGTGAAAGGAGAAGGTTTGATTCTGCACAGTGCCAATCTGAAAATGATGCCATTTATATATTAGAAAGTAGCATCGTCATAACCAACATATGTAAGATGCATCCTTTTTCAAGGGCGTGAATATGGTTGGTGGTGCTCCCAAGAGTCAGAAAAACTGTGTACGGATGGAGCCACGCTAGTCGCCTATAGTGTCCCCATCCGCCTTGGCGAACATGCCCGTGACAAACACACCCCAATCACTTGAATGGAGAGCGTCTCAGCCCGCATGCCTGGACAGAGGCGCTTTGAATGGGAGCGTCTCTGTGCACTCCCAGTGTGACTAGGTGGACAGATCGCCTAAACACGCCGGGAGTGCTCGTTTGCGATGCCACCACCTCAGATGAGCGCAGCTCCATCTGTATATGTACAAGGAGAAGAGGGAAGACTCTTGTGCTGGGGCACTCTTAATTGAAAGTTTATAATAAAACTGATTCAAAGTTTTAAAACTTTATTGGTATGCATTAAAAATTATCTAGTCATAGCCATCTGATTTGACCAGTCTGAAGTGGTGTCCTTTTTTCAATTAAATATATAATTTCACAATTACAAGCGAATTTTTGTTTTCCTTACACAAAAATATAGAGTGTGCCACAGCCGGTCATTTATACCCCTTTCAGATTGACAAAAATTTCCCGGGTTATTGCACATGAACGCGCATCAACCCGGGAATTTGCTCAGTGTGAAAGGGTATAGGAACGATATCCCGGGACGAGTGTCCCGGGATTTCATCCCAGGTCTCGACCAGGGTTGAATTCGGGATCGTCCCGGGATGCAGTGTAGTGTGAATGGGCCCTACCCGATATTCAGTACCCGGGACTGGTAAAAGGCCTCTCATTGGAGCTTCCCCTGGCCAGAAAAGATGATGTCATCATCCAGAGCCAGGGGAAGCGTCCAGGAAGCGGAGGAGACAGTCATGGTGACCTGGACAGATCAGGAGGTGAAAGAGCTGCTCAGCATAAGGGGCGAGGAGGAGATTAAAAACAGATCACGGGGCGTGGCCTGGCACCGGAGAGCAGTTGCAGCCTGGATGAGCTCCTGCTTGAATACCACCTAATTTGTCCTCCTGGTCTGCCCAGACCCGCTCCTTCACGTTACCCTCACCCACTAAACCTCCCCTGCCACCCTGCTCTCATTAGACCTGAGCTGCGGAATCGGGGAGCATTATGGACGCTCCCGCGGATTGCGGCCTGGTCTCCACGCTGAAGCCGGGGCCTCGATTTTGGCGCCGGCCTGCTGGCCGCTCGGACCTTCAGCCGGTATTTACCCCCCCCCCGATGTGCTCCTTAGCGGCTCCACAAGACTCACCGCATCGCCCTACTGCTGGCCGCTGATACCCTTCCCTGCGGCTGAGACGGAAGCACTAACGCCGGACCGCTGCACTGCGGAGGAGACTGTGACGGCGGCTGCTGCGTCTCTCTCCCGCTGCCCGCTGTAGCAGATTACCAGGGCGGTGACACCTGACCCTGCGGCCTCCGCTATCAAAGGGAACTCCCCTGGCTCGTCTGATCCCGGATCCCGCATTGCAGCGGGGAGAGCCGTTGTCCTGGGGCTGCTTCTGGCTGCTTCCGTGGCCTTCCTTGCCGGTGGTCTGTGGTTGCGGACGGCCCGTGGACCTCCTCACGCTGTGCTACGGTGAAGGACATTTAACCAACCTGCCTACCCTTGGACCCGGCGGACACCTCCCACCACCCCTGTGCTGTGGCCGCACGCATAGGGCGGCCCGAGCAGCGCCACTGGAAACACATTCTCAACTACCAGCCTGACTGGGGACTGTGACGGCGGCCCATTCTACACCTTCCCTGCTGTGGCCCGGATCCGCATTCTATCGAATGCTCCCTCACTGGCCTCACATCTACCTCTGAAGGCCTACCTGACCGCTGGCAGGGGACATCTCCACCTATTTTATTTTTATCTTATTTTGTTCTATGCCTTTTCTATTGGGCGACCGCTACGATTCAGATGTAGCCCGGCAGTGAATGACCACCCAGCATGTGAGATCCGCTACATCCTTTACTATCTGAACCCTCAGTGTCTGTGGACTCTGCCTCCCCTCCTGGGTGACCCTGCATGGAAACATTTCTGATACCTCTGCCCGTGATGTCTGCAGGGACAATCCAGCAAACTGGAGAAGATACCCCCGGTGGCGATTCATCGGACTCTGATCACTCGACTACGCGATCACTCTCCCGAAGCTCTCGCAAATCTGGACCGCCCGCTAAACAACCTAAAATGAAGCACAAAAACCTGCTGGCGGTACTGCGACCTCTTCTCGATGAGAAATTAGCGGGCATTAAAGAGGCTATTGAGTCGTCATCGACTTTGCTTACTCAACATTCCACCCGCCTTGATGAAGCAGAACAAAGGATATCTGCTCTGGAAGATGACCTGAGTAAAACCCAATGCTCCTTAAGCGCCAAACAATTGGAAGTCGCAGACCTCTCGGAGAAACTAGATGACCTGGAAAATCGCAGCATTCATAACAACTTACGGGTCATCGGCATCCCAGAATCAATAAAAGGTCATGAGCTCTTGGATCTCCTCTCGTCGGGCATCCCGGAGCAGCTGTCCATGAATCTAAAAGGATCCCCGCTCGTCATCGAAAGAGCCCACAGGCTGGGACCGGAACGAAAAAGTCCATCAGGCCGCCCACGCCCGGTCATCATGAGAGTCTTGAATTATGCGGACAAAGCAAGACTACTAGACCATTACCGCAAGGCTGCTAGTTTGTCAATCAACGGAGAGCGTCTCCTCATCTTTCAAGACTTCTCAGCTTTAGTGGCATCGAAAAGCAAGGACTTTGCCCCCATCTGTAGGCATCTCTTTGACGCAAAGGTTAAATTCTCCCTGCTGTATCCAGCACGTCTTAGAATCTTTGAAGATGGTCGGCTGAGATTTTTTGAAGATCCAGACGAGGCAAGACTACATTTCGCCCTTCCTTCTACTTGATTGTCATGTTACTCTTTCTAATATTGGCTAGACACTAGTGATGAGCGGGTTCGGTTTCTCGGAAACCGAACCCCCCCGAACTTCAGCCTTTTTACACAGGTCCGAGGCAGGTTCGAACCTCCCCGCCTTGCTCGGCTAACCCGAGCGCGCCCGAACGTCATCATCCCGCTGTCGGATTCTCGCAAGGCTCGGATTCTATCGCGAGACTCGGATTCTATATAAGGAGCCGCGCGTCGCCGCCATTTTCACACGTGCATTGAGATTGATAGGGAGAGGACGTGGCTGGCGTCCTCTCCGTTTATAGAGAAGAGAGTAGAGAGTTAGAGACACTATTTGGTATTTACTAATTTTGGGGAACATATTAGGACTGGAGTACTACTACTTGCTGATAGTGTGACCATTGACCACCAGTTTAATTAATCCGTTCTCTGCCTGAAAAAAAACGATACACAGTGTGACACAGTCACATACCATATCTGTGCTCAGCCTCAGTGTGCTGCATCATCATATGTAATACTGTATATCTGACTGTGCTGAGTGCTCACTGCTCACACAGCTTAATTGTGGGGGAGACTGGGGAGCAGTTAGAGCAGGAGTACATAAATAAATAATATATTTTAAGTACAGTACACACTTTTGCTGCCAGAGTGCCACACTGCCAGTGTGACTGACCAGTGACCACACTGACCACCAGTATATTGTGATTGTCTGCTTAGGACGGAGTACTACTTGCTGATAGTGTGACCAGTGACCAGTGACCACCACCAGTTTAATTAATCCGTTCTCTGCCTGAAAAAAAAACGATACACAGTGTGACACAGTCACATACCATATCTGTGCTCAGCCCAGTGTGCTGCATCATATGTAATACTGTATATCATTATCTGACTATGCTGAGTGCTCACTGCTCACACAGCTTAATTGTGGGGGAGACTGGGGAGCAGTTATAGCAGGAGTACATATTTTAAGTACAGTGCACACTTTTGCTGCCAGAGTGCCACTGCCAGTGTGACTGACCACTGACCACCAGTAGATTGTGATTGTCTGCTGACCACCAGTATATTGTGATTGTCTGCCTGAAAAAGTTAAACACTCGTCGTGTGGTGTTTTTATAAACGCATTCTGCAGACAGTGTCCAGCAGGTCCGTCATTACATAATATATATATACCTGTCCGGCTGCAGTACTAGTGTGATATATATATATATATTTTATTTTTATCTCATCATCCAGTCTATATTAGCAGCAGACACAGTACGGTAGTCTACGGCTGTAGCTACCTCTGTGTCGGCAGTCGCTGGTCCATCCATAATTGTATACCACCTACCCGTGGTTTTTTTTTCTATCTTCTTGATACTAGTAGCTTACTTTAGGAGTCTGCAGTGCTGACAGACAGTGTCCAGCAGGTCCGTCATTACATAATATATATATACCTGTCCGGCTGCAGTACTAGTGTGATATATATATATATTTTATTTTTATCTCATTATCATCCAGTCTATATTAGCAGCAGACACAGTACGGTAGTCCACGGCTGTAGCTACCTCTGTGTCGGCAGTCGCTGGTCCATCCATAATTGTATACCACCTACCCGTGGTTTTTTTTTCTATCTTCTTGATACTAGTAGCTTACTTTAGGAGTCTGCAGTGCTGACAGACAGTGTCCAGCAGGTCCGTCATTACATAATATATATATACCTGTCCGGCTGCAGTACTAGTGTGATATATATATATATATATTTTATTTTTATCTCATTATCATCCAGTCTATATTAGCAGCAGACACAGTACGGTAGTCCACGGCTGTAGCTACCTCTGTGTCGGCAGTCGCTGGTCCATCCATAATTGTATACCACCTACCCGTGGTTTTTTTTTCTATCTTCTTGATACTAGTAGCTTTCTTTAGGAGTCTGCAGTGCTGACAGACAGTGTCCAGCAGGTCCGTCATTACATAATATATATATACCTGTCCGGCTGCAGTACTAGTGTGATATATATATATATATATATTTTATTTTTATCTCATTATCATCCAGTCTATATTAGCAGCAGACACAGTACGGTAGTCCACGGCTGTAGCTACCTCTGTGTCGGCAGTCGCTGATCCATCCATAATTGTATACCACCTACCCGTGGTTTTTTTTCTACCTTCTTGATACTAGTAGCTTACTTTAGGAGTCTGCAGTGCTGACAGACAGTGTCCAGCAGGTCCGTCATTACATAATATATATATACCTGTCCGGCTGCAGTACTAGTGTGATATATATATATATATTATTTTTATCTCATTATCATCCAGTCTATATTAGCAGCAGACACAGTACGGTAGTCCATGGCTGTAGCTACCTCTGTGTCGGCAGTCGCTGGTCCATCCATAATTGTATACCACCTACCCGTGGTTTTTTTTTCTATCTTCTTGATACTAGTAGCTTACTTTAGGAGTCTGCAGTGCTGACAGACAGTGTCCAGCAGGTCCGTCATTACATAATATATATATACCTGTCCGGCTGCAGTACTAGTGTGATATATATATATATTTTATTTTTATCTCATTATCATCCAGTCTATATTAGCAGCAGACACAGTACGGTAGTCCATGGCTGTAGCTACCTCTGTGTCGGCAGTCGCTGGTCCATCCATAATTGTATACCACCTACCCGTGGTTTTTTTTTCAATCTTCTTGATACTAGTAGCTTACTTTAGGAGTCTGCAGTGCTGACAGACAGTGTCCAGCAGGTCCGTCATTACATAATATATATATACCTGTCCGGCTGCAGTACTAGTGTGATATATATATATATTTTATTTTTATCTCATTATCATCCAGTCTATATTAGCAGCAGACACAGTACGGTAGTCCACGGCTGTAGCTACCTCTGTGTCGGCAGTCGCTGGTCCATCCATAATTGTATACCACCTACCCATGGTTTATTTTTCTATCTTCTTGATACTAGTAGCTTACTTTAGGAGTCTGCAGTGCTGACAGACAGTGTCCAGCAGGTCCGTCATTACATAATATATATATACCTGTCCGGCTGCAGTACTAGTGTGATATATATATATATATATTTTATTTTTATCTCATTATCATCCAGTCTATATTAGCAGCAGACACAGTACGGTAGTCCACGGCTGTAGCTACCTCTGTGTCGGCAGTCGCTCGTCCATCCATAAGTATACTAGTATCCATCCATCTCCATTGTTTACCTGAGGTGCCTTTTAGTTGTGCCTATTAAAATATGGAGAACAAAAATGTTGAGGTTCCAAAAATAGGGAAAGATCAAGATCGACTTCCACCTCGTGCTGAAGCTGCTGCCACTAGTCATGGCCGAGACGATGAAATGCCAGCAACGTCGTCTGCCAAGGCCGATGCCCAATGTCATAGTACAGAGCATGTAAAATCCAAACACCAAATATCAGTAAAAAAAGGACTCAAAAATCTAAAATAAAATTGTCGGAGGAGAAGCGTAAACTTGCCAATATGCCATTTACCACACGGAGTGGCAAGGAACGGCTGAGGCCCTGGCCTATGTTCATGGCTAGTGGTTCAGCTTCACATGAGGATGGAAGCACTCAGCCTCTCGCTAGAAAAAAGAAAAGACTCAAGCTGGCAAAAGCACAGCAAAGAACTGTGCGTTCTTCGAAATCCCAAATCCACAAGGAGAGTCCAATTGTGTCGGTTGCGATGCCTGACCTTCCCAACACTAGACGTGAAGAGCATGCGCCTTCCACCATTTGCACGCCCCCTGCAAGTGCTGGAAGGAGCACCCGCAGTCCAGTTCCTGATAGTCAGACTGAAGATGTCAGTGTTGAAGTACACCAGGATGAGGAGGATATGGGTGTTGCTGGCGCTGGGGAGGAAATTGACAAGGAGGATTCTGATGGTGAGGTGGTTTGTTTAAGTCAGGCACCCGGGGAGACACCTGTTGTCCGTGGGAGGAATAGGGCCATTGACATGCCTGGTGAAAATACCAAAAAAATCAGCTCTTCGGTGTGGAAGTATTTCAACAGAAATGCGGACAACATTTGTCAAGCCGTGTGTTGCCTTTGTCAAGCTGTAATAAGTAGGGGTAAGGACGTTAACCACCTCGGAACATCCTCCCTTATACGTCACCTGCAGCGCATTCATAATAAGTCAGTGACAAGTTCAAAAACTTTGGGCGACAGCGGAAGCAGTCCACTGACCAGTAAATCCCTTCCTCTTGTAACCAAGCTCACGCAAACCACACCACCAACTCCCTCAGTGTCAATTTCCTCCTTCCCCAGGAATGCCAATAGTCCTGCAGGCCATGTCACTGGCAATTCTGACGAGTCCTCTCCTGCCTGGGATTCCTCCGATGCATCCTTGCGTGTAACGCCTACTGCTGCTGGCGCAGCTGTTGTTGCTGCTGGGAGTCGATGGTCATCCCAGAGGGGAAGTCGTAAGACCACTTTTACTACTTCCACCAAGCAATTGACTGTCCAACAGTCCTTTGCGAGGAAGATGAAATATCACAGCAGTCATTCTGCTGCAAAGCGGATAACTGAGGCCTTGGCATCCTGGGTGGTGAGAAACGTGGTTCCGGTATCCATCATTACTGCAGAGGCAACTAGAGACTTGTTGGAGGTACTGTGTCCCCGGTACCAAATACCATCTAGGTTCCATTTCTCTAGGCAGGCGATACCGAAAATGTACACAGACCTCAGAAAAAGAGTCACCAGTGTCCTAAAAAATGCAGCTGTACCCAATGTCCACTTAACCACGGACATGTGGACAAGTGGAGCAGGGCAGGGTCAGGACTATATGACTGTGATAGCCCACTGGGTAGATGTATGGACTCCCGCCGCAAGAACAGCAGCGGCGGCACCAGTAGCAGCATCTCGCAAACGCCAACTCTTTCCTAGGCAGGCTACGCTTTGTATCACCGGTTTCCAGAATACGCACACAGCTGAAAACCTCTTACGGCAACTGAGGAAGATCATCGCGGAATGGCTTACCCCAATTGGACTCTCCTGTGGATTTGTGGCATCGGACAACGCCAGCAATATTGTGTGTGCATTAAATATGGGCAAATTCCAGCACGTCCCATGTTTTGCACATACCTTGAATTTGGTGGTGCAGAATTATTTAAAAAACGAGAGGGGCGTGCAAGAGATGCTGTCGGTGGCCAGAAGAATTGCGGGACACTTTCGGCGTACAGGCACCACGTACAGAAGACTGGAGCACCACCAAAAACGCCTGAACCTGCCCTGCCATCATCTGAAGCAAGAAGTGGTAATGAGGTGGAATTCAACCCTATATATACTTCAGAGGTTGGAGGAGCAGCAAAAGGCCATTCAAGCCTATACAATTGAGCACGATATAGGAGGTGGAATGCACCTGTCTCAAGCGCAGTGGAGAATGATTTCAACGTTGTGCAAGGTTCTGCTGCCCTTTGAACTTGCCACACGTGAAGTCAGTTCAGACACTGCCAGCCTGAGTCAGGTCATTCCCCTCATCAGGCTTTTGCAGAAGAAGCTGGAGACATTGAAGGAGGAGCTAACAAAGAGCGATTCCGCTAGGCATGTGGGACTTGTGGATGGAGCCCTTAATTCGCTTAACAAGGATTCACGGGTGGTCAATCTGTTGAAATCAGAGCACTACATTTTGGCCACCGTGCTCGATCCTAGATTTAAAACCTACCTTGGATCTCTCTTTCCGGCAGACACAAGTCTGCTGGGGTTCAAAGACCTGCTGGTGAGAAAATTGTCAAGTCAAGCGGAACGCGACCTGTCAACATCTCCTCCTTCACATTCTCCCGCAACTGGGGGTGCGAGGAAAAGGCTCAGAATTCCGAGCCCACCCGCTGGCGGTGATGCAGGGCAGTCTGGAGCGACTGCTGATGCTGACATCTGGTCCGGACTGAAGGACCTGCCAACGATTACGGACATGTCGTCTACTGGCACTGCATATGATTCTCTCCCCATTGAAAGAATGGTGGAGGATTATATGAGTGACCGCATCCAAGTAGGCACGTCAGACAGTCCGTACTTATACTGGCAGGAAAAAGAGGCAATTTGGAGGCCCTTGCACAAACTGGCTTTATTCTACCTAAGTTGCCCTCCCACAAGTGTGTACTCCGAAAGAGTGTTTAGTGCCGCCGCTCACCTTGTCAGCAATCGGCGTACGAGGTTACTTCCAGAAAATGTGGAGAAGATGATGTTCATTAAAATGAATTATAATCAATTCCTCCGTGGAGACATTGACCAGCAGCAATTGCCTCCACAAAGTACACAGGGAGCTGAGATGGTGGATTCCAGTGGGGACGAATTGATAATCTGTGAGGAGGGGGATGTACACGGTGATATATCGGAGGATGATGATGAGGTGGACATCTTGCCTCTGTAGAGCCAGTTTGTGCAAGGAGAGATTAATTGCTTCTTTTTTGGTGGGGGTCCAAACCAACCCGTCATTTCAGTCACAGTCGTGTGGCAGACCCTGTCACTGAAATGATGGGTTGGTTAAAGTGTGCATGTCCTGTTTATACAACATAAGGGTGGGTGGGAGGGCCAAAGGACAATTCCATCTTGCACCTCTTTTTTCTTTAATTTTTCTTTGCGTCATGTGCTGTTTGGGGAGTATTTTTTTGAAGGGCCATCCTGCGTGACACTGCAGTGCCACTCCTAGATGGGCCAGGTGTTTGTGTCGGCCACTAGGGTCGCTTAGCTTACTCACACAGCTACTTCATTGCGCCTCTTTTTTTCTTTGCGTCATGTGCTGTTTGGGGAGTGTTTTTTGGAAGGGCCATCCTGCGTGACACTGCAGTGCCACTCCTAGATGGGCCAGGTGTTTGTGTCGGCCACTAGGGTCGCTTATCTTACTCACACAGCTACCTCATTGCGCCTCTTTTTTTCTTTGCATCATGTGCTGTTTGGGGAGTGTTTTTTGGAAGGGCCATCCTGCGTGACACTGCAGTGCCACTCCTAGATGGGCCAGGTGTTTGTGTCGGCCACTAGGGTCACTTATCTTACTCACACAGCTACCTCATTGCGCCTCTTTTTTTCTTTGCGTCATGTGCTGTTTGGGGAGTGTTTTTTGGAAGGGCCATCCTGCGTGACACTACAGTGCCACTCCTAGATGGGCCAGGTGTTTGTGTCGGCCACTAGGGTCGCTTATCTTACTCACACAGCTACCTCATTGCGCCTCTTTTTCTTTGCGTCATGTGCTGTTTGGGGAGTGTTTTTTGGAAGGGCCATCCTGCGTGACACTGCAGTGCCACTCCTAGATGGGCCAGGTGTTTGTGTCGGCCACTAGGGTCGCTTATCTTACTCACACAGCTACCTCATTGCGCCTCTTTTTTTCTTTGCGTCATGTGCTGTTTGGGGAGTGTTTTTTGGAAGGGCCATCCTGCGTGACACTGCAGTGCCACTCCTAGATGGGCCAGGTGTTTGTGTCGGCCACTAGGGTCGCTTATCTTACTCACACAGCTACCTCATTGCGCCTCTTTTTTTCTTTGCGTCATGTGCTGTTTGGGGAGTGTTTTTTGGAAGGGCCATCCTGCGTGACACTGCAGTGCCACTCCTAGATGGGTCAGGTGTTTGTGTCGGCCACTAGGGTCACTTATCTTACTCACACAGCTACCTCATTGCGCCTCTTTTTTTCTTTGCGTCATGTGCTGTTTGGGGAGTGTTTTTTGGAAGGGCCATCCTGCGTGACACTGCAGTGCCACTCCTAGATGGGCCAGGTGTTTGTGTCGGCCACTACGGTCGCTTATCTTACTCACACAGCTACCTCATTGCGCCTCTTTTTCTTTGCGTCATGTGCTGTTTGGGGAGTGTTTTTTGGAAGGGCCATCCTGCGTGACACTGCAGTGCCACTCCTAGATGGGCCAGGTGTTTGTGTCGGCCACTAGGGTCGCTTATCTTACTCACACAGCTACCTCATTGCGCCTCTTTTTTTCTTTGCGTCATGTGCTGTTTGGGGAGTGTTTTTTGGAAGGGCCATCCTGCGTGACACTGCAGTGCCACTCCTAGATGGGCCAGGTGTTTGTGTCGGCCACTAGGGTCGCTTAGCTTACTCACACAGCTACCTCATTGCGCCTCTTTTTTTCTTTGCGTCATGTGCTGTTTGGGGAGTGTTTTTTGGAAGGGCCATCCTGCGTGACACTGCAGTGCCACTCCTAGATGGGCCAGGTGTTTGTGTCGGCCACTAGGGTCGCTTAGCTTACTCACACAGCTACCTCATTGCGCCTCTTTTTTTCTTTGCATCATGTGCTGTTTGGGGAGTGTTTTTTGGAAGGGCCATCCTGCGTGACACTGCAGTGCCACTCCTAGATGGGCCAGGTGTTTGTGTCGGCCACTAGGGTCGCTTAGCTTACTCACACAGCTACCTCATTGCGCCTCTTTTTTTCTTTGCGTCATGTGCTGTTTGGGGAGTGTTTTTTGGAAGGGTCATCCTGCGTGACACTGCAGTGCCACTCCTAGATGGGCCAGGTGTTTGTGTCGGCCACTAGGGTCGCTTAGCTTACTCACACAGCTACCTCATTGCGCCTCTTTTTTTCTTTGCGTCATGTGCTGTTTGGGGAGTGTTTTTTAGAAGGGCCATCCTGCGTGACACTGCAGTGCCACTCCTAGATGGGCCAGGTGTTTGTGTCGGCCACTAGGGTCGCTTAGCTTACTCACACAGCTACCTCATTGCACCTCTTTTTTTCTTTGCGTCATGTGCTGTTTGGGGAGTGTTTTTTGGAAGGGCCATCCTGCGTGACACTGCAGTGCCACTCCTAGATGGGCCAGGTGTTTGTGTCGGCCACTAGGGTTGCTTAGCTTACTCACACAGCTACCTCATTGCGCCTCTTTTTTTCTTTGCGTCATGTGCTGCTGTTTGGGGAGTGTTTTTTGGAAGGGCCATCCTGCGTGACACTGCAGTGCCACTCCTAGATGGGCCAGGTGTTTGTGTCGGCCACTAGGGTCGCTTAGCTTACTCACACAGCTACCTCATTGCGCCTCTTTTTTTCTTTGCGTCATGTGCTGTTTGGGGAGTGTTTTTTGGAAGGGCCATCCTGCGTGACACTGCAGTGCCACTCCTAGATGGGCCAGGTGTTTGTGTCGGCCACTAGGGTTGCTTAGCTTACTCACACAGCTACCTCATTGCGCCTCTTTTTTTCTTTGCGTCATGTGCTGCTGTTTGGGGAGTGTTTTTTGGAAGGGCCATCCTGCGTGACACTGCAGTGCCACTCCTAGATGGGCCAGGTGTTTGTGTCGGCCACTTGGGTAGCTTAGCTTAGTCATCCAGCGACCTCGGTGCAAATTTTAGGACTAAAAATAATATTGTGAGGTGTGAGGTGTTCAGAATAGACTGAAAATGCGTGGAAATTATGGTTTTTGAGGTTAATAATACTTTGGGATCAAAATGACCCCCAAATTCTATGATTTAAGCTGGTTTTTAGGGTTTTTTGAAAAAAACACCCGAATCCAAAACACACCCGAATCCGACAAAAAAAATTCGGTGAGGTTTTGCCAAAACGCGGTCGAACCCAAAACACGGCCGCGGAACCGAACCCAAAACCAAAACACAAAACCCGAAAAATTTCAAGTGCACATCTCTACTAGACACTGCCCGAATCTCTACTCGGGTCTCACGTGCAGGCTGTATAGAGTGTGATTACTTCACACTCATGCCTGCCTCTTGTTGTTTTTGTTTTTACAGTTTGCAATTACCTTTGTTGTTATTTTTATGTTTTGTTAACTGTGTTTGCCTGGGCCAGGATCCCTTCTCCCCACTGGGGAGCTCCCACCCCGCTCGCTGGGTCGGGGTGGGACCCTACTTTACCTCTTCTGTCTCTTTTATGATATTTTTCCCAATGGGAGTGGGATAGTATGTCCTCTGACACCCACTCGCAACCCCTTGTAGATGTAGATCCAGCTGCTACATTGCTCCGCTTTGTATCCTGGAACGTAGAGGGCCTCAATCACCCGGTTAAAAGGAAAAAGGTGCTATCTCACCTGAAACGCATGTCTCCTCAGATTACATTCTTGCAAGAGACGCACTGTTTGGATGATCCTAGACACACCCTCCGTGCCCCGTGGATAGGGAATTGTATATCGTCACCTTATAATTCTAAATCTAGAGGTGTGGCAATTTTACTTCACGCCAACTTACAACATTCAGTCCTTAGGAATCAGCATGACCCAGAGGGTAGATTTTTGCTAGTAGATATATGTATTCAAAACACTGTTTACACCCTCCTCAACCTATATGCACCCAATACCTCACCTGATTCCTTTTTTGCAGATCTTCTATCAACCCATATCACCTGGGGAGGTCAGAATTTGATAGTTGGTGGGGACTTCAATTTGGTCGTCAACCCATCCATGGACAGATCCAGGGTAAGTGCAACTACTTCCACACCTCTCACTCACCTGCTCTCCTCCTTCTGTACCCAACTAAATCTCCTAGATCCCTGGAGAATACTCCACCCCACCCAAAAAGACTATTCCTTTTATTCCCATCCCCACTCTTCTCACTCTAGGATTGACTATATTTTTACTAGCACCGACCTCCTACCCAAAGCTACCTACACATTTATCGACAGCATCATCATCTCTGACCATGCCCCTATATCTCTTCATATCCAATTGGGCTTGTCTCCTCGCACTACCCCGAGCTGGCGGTTTCCTGCCTACCTACGCCACTCCACTGACTTTTTACTCCATCTCAAACAGTCCTGGCTTAATTATACTTTGGATAACGATGACCAACACTTAGATTCGCTAATCTTTTTGGGGGCAGCTAAAGCCGTCCTTAGAGGACACATTATGTCCTACACCTATGCCAAACGGAAAAAAAATTCCTCGCAATTGCACACTTTAAGCGCCACTCTCACCTCTGCATACCGCAGCTACACCCAACATGACACCCCTGCTCACAGGGAAGCCTACCTCTCGGCCAAGCTCATATATGATACGTTCCTCACGGAACGGGCCCAACTCTCCTACGATTATCAGAGGAATAGACTCCACAGGTGGGGCAACAAATCAGGCAAATTGCTGGCGAATCTAATTAAAGGCCCCAAATCCCGTACTTGGGTTAATACGATCACTAGCTCCGGCACGCTGAGCACTAACCCTGACCTTATCTGCATTGAGTTTAGGAATTTCTACCAGTCCTTGTATGCCAGGGGCCCTGATGACCCCGCTGCTAACCACTCTTTCCTGGAGGAATCTGCCCTCCCTATCTTAACTCAAGAGGAGAGGGACTCCCTAGATAATCCGGTCACGGTTGAGGAGGTTGTTGAAGTTATCAAAGCCCTACCGAACAACAAAAGTCCCGGCCCTGATGGTTATGGTGCGGAATTTTACAAGATGCTGCGAGATGAGATCGCCCCCACCCTCACATCTCTCTATAATCATATTCTCACCTCCAAACAAACCCCCATTAGATTTAATGAGGCTACAATAATTGTTATACCAAAACCGGGTAAGGATCCTTCCTTGCCTGGGTCCTACAGGCCGGTCTCCCTCCTCAATCAAGACTTTCAAATTCTCATGAAACTGATGGCCAATAGACTACAATTATGCCTTTCCCGTATTATATCGCCTGCGCAGATGGGCTTCCTAAAACATAGACAATAGTGCTAGGCATCAGAACCGCACTGGCGGGCATCACCCACTCCCGTGCTAACAATATTACGGATAACATCCTAATCAACCTTGACGCTTAAAAGGCTTTCGATAAGATCGCCTGGCCTCACCTTGCTAGAGTTTTACTCTACCAACAATTTGGCGAGACTTTCCGGTGCCTGGTTGATTCTCTCTATACCAGCCCATCTGCGCAGGTGATGGTTAATAATATTCCCTCCCCTCTTTTTCTCCTTGAGAGAGGGACTCCCCTTCTTTTTAATATTGCTCTAGAACCCTTCATACGATATATCCTCAATTTACCCACCTTTCGGGGCATTAAAATTGGCAACAGGGAGATTAAGCTCATGGTGTTTGCAGACGACATCCTTCTGCTCACCTCCAACCCACGACAATCGGTTCTGGCGTTACAAGACGCCATTGACCGCTTTTCCTCCTTCGCCGGTTTCTTCATCAATTTTGACAAATCAGAAGAACTAGCCATATTTCCACAGATTACCGTGGGCTGGGACCCTCCCTTCCCATTTCGCTGGGCCCCCACCCACATCACTTATCTTGGAGTCCTTCTTCCTTCCGACCCTGCCCATTTATACTCTGACAATGTCCACCCCATTCTCAGTAAAATTCAGACAGAACTGACGCTGTGGCAAACTTTACCCCTTAATCTGTTAGGACGTTGCAATCTAGTAAAGATGGCTAGTTTTCCCAAGCTGCTCTACGTGCTGCAGATGATACCCATCATGCTCTCAAAGTCTGATGTCTCTCTCCTCAACTCTTCGATCTCTAAATTTATATGGGCTAATAAACGTCCCAGGATAAGTTTTTTTAAACTATCCCAAACAGTACAGAACGGGGGAGTGAATCTGCCGGATATAGAGCAGTATAACCAGGCTTGCCTCCTCCGTTTCACCATGGATTGGCTTCATGGTACGTCTATCTTCACTGACTCATTGATTGACTCCCAACTTTGTGCCCCTCTATCTCTTGGTTACATTCTCCATGCAAACAAGTCTGATATGTCTACCATCCACCTGGATAACATCCTCCTGACCTCTACTATCACGGCGTGGAGGCTATCCCGCAAATCTCTCAAGCTACAACATACCCACTCACTGTTTCTCCCTTTAGTTGGTAACCTACAATTTCAAAAAGGGCAGGCCCTCCTCCCCTTTACTAAATGGCATGCTTGGGGCATTACATGCATTGGGGATCTCCTTGACTCTAACAAAAAAATACACACTTTCACAGAGGTGTCAGCTAAATATGGGGTTAACCCCCGCCACGACTTTTATTTTTTTCAGGCTTCACACTATATACAATTAATTCTTTCACAACTCACTCCCTCGGACTTTGTTAATTCTCTGGACACACTCTTACGCTCGGGGACTTGTTCCATCTCAACTATATACGCACAGAACACATACCCACCACAGATTTAACTCAAGTACGAACATGGTCCTCACAAATTCCCTCTATGTCCCCTGAGGCCGTGATGGATAGCTTTGCGGCTTCCCTCAAACTTATCCCAGCTAGTTTATACCAGGGAATGTCCTATAAGATATTACACAGAGCCTATATATCACCAAAGAGGAGCCATTTGATGGGCCTGTCCGACTCGGCAAAATGTATAAAATGCTCTTCACCAGTGGCCGACCTCATGCACTGCTTCTGGCACTGCCGCCACATCCCAAAATTCTGGGCTGAGCTACATGCCTACGGAACTTCCGAGTTGGGCTTGCACTTCCAATGCACCGCCTCTTGGGCTATTTTTGGTTTTGTTCGTGATCAACGTGACCTCCCCTCTCAGGATGCGAAATTAGTTGTAATCCACTCAGCGGTGGGCAGGAAAGCTATTCTTCAGCAATGGATATCCGATGCCCCCCCACAGTACCTTTAGCTACCTCCAGACTGTTATTTCTATTTACGATGGGCTGGCTAGAGACTTCCCTTAACAAGGAAATTTTAACCCCCACTTTGTTTCACTGCTGGCGACGATTCATTAATACACTACCCACTCCGACAAAAACAGCTATTAAACAAAGCTTTCATTGCACCACCTGGTATGGACACCAAACTCTTGCAGACAACCCCCCCATATCTTTCCCATAACTACCCCCCTTCTCCTTCCTCTCCGTTCTCCCTCTCTCTCTTCTCTCTCTTCTCTACCACCTTGATCACAAACGCCAACACCAGACCGCTGCGCCCCTTTTTCTCTCCTACTACTTAATTCTGGATCTCTATCGTCTACATACCTTTTCTTGCTCTGTTGACATCTCCGTGGATGGGTCGGCGATCCCCTAGCCCTGGCAGGTACTATTGTTGTTATTATTACTGTTATTACTTTTCTGTTGGTTTGTTAGTTTTGGATTCAGCTCCCCCCAAAGGGGGAGGCGCATTAGTATGTTTTATTGTTTTTTTCAAATTTTCTCCATGTCAGGTACATGCTTGTTGCTCTAATATACCACCGGTTTTATTTTTTTTCCCACTTGTCGTGTGTTACCTTGTTACATGTATCTAGATGTTCCTAAATAGAAAATGGAAAATATGAGGTTTTTCTATTGGATCCCTACCTTTTTTGTATATGTCTGTCTAGATGACCAATGTGATCCTACATACAGTTGGACTATATGTCCCTACTTGCTGTTGTTTATTGTATTTTCTGGACCTCAATAAAAATATTTTGGAAAAGAAAAAAACACAGATCACAGGCACGGTGAAGGATGCAGTCATTTATAAAAATATTGCAAAGCTGCTTGAAGCAAGAGGCATTGGCCCTCATTCCGAGTTGTTCGCTCGCAAGCTGCTTTTAGCAGCTTTGCACACGCTAAGCCGCCGCCTACTGGGAGTGAATCTTAGCTTATCAAAAATGCGAACGAAAGATTAGCAAAATTGCGAATAGACACTTCTTAGCAGTTTCTGAGTAGCTCCACACTTACTCGGCAACTGCGATCAGTTCAGTCAGTTTCGTTCCTGGTTTGACGTCACAAACACTCCCAGCGTTCGGCCAGACACTCCTCCGTTTCTCCAGCCACTCCCGCGTTTTTCCCAGAAACGGTAGCGTTTTTTCGCACACACCCATAAAACGGCCAGTTTCCGCCCAGAAACACCCACTTCCTGTCAATCACATTACGATCACCAGAACGAAGAAAAAACCTCGTAATGCCGTGAGTAAAATACCTAACTGCATAGCAAATTTACTTGGCGCAGTCGCACTGCGGACATTGCGCATGCGCATTAGCGACTAATCGCTCCGTTGCGACAAAAATATAACGAGCGAACAACTCGGAATGACCCCCATTATACGTACACAACAGCAATGAGCAGGCCCCACCTCTACCTTTGCTTTCCTATTGTGACCTCATCTATGTGAGCCAGGCCAGAAAAATGTCCATTTCTAATGACATACATATGCATTTGCAGGGATTTCCCGGGATCAGTGTGAATGGGGCTGTTTTGGGTCGATCCCAGGTTTAAGTGCAGCCTGAAAGGAGTCAATCCTGGGATGCGTCCCGGAACACATTCCCGGATGTGACCCGGCTCTGTCAGTCTGAAAGGGGTATTAGTGGTTGCAATGTTATGTGGATGTCAGAATATCCTGCAAATCATTGTAGTAATCAGCTGTCTTTGTCAAATCACAAAATGAAAGAAAAAAAGACAATTAAAATACATCTGTTGAATTGTAGTCACAGTATGAAGCGATTACAATCTGGCAAAATATATCTGCAGGGCGTGGCCTGGCCGGCATTAGGGAAGGCTGTGATTCAGTGGAGCTCCAGCCTGCATCTCCCTAAAAGTGTGCCCTAACCTGAAGTTAAGGTGACTTCTGGCCATATTATATTTGCCTGGGCCAATAGAACTGCCCTGCTTTGGGAGGTTAGTGCTGCGGAATCGGGGGGGACCGGCGCTGCCCCCTGTGTATTGCGGCCTACCTCTGTCGTGGGAGCCGGAACCTCAATTATGGAAGCAGGCTGTTGAGGACGATCGGCGATGGACCCGCCTGCACCGCAAGCCCTCTCCTCCGTCTGGGCTCCGTTCCCCACTGCAAGACACGCCGCCCGACGAGCTGCGATCCCTCCCGGAATCTGAGGACAGTGGGACCCGCTTGAGGTAACGGTTGGGGCGCGTGTTGCGGGCGGGCGGTGGCCATCTTGCGGTTGGCGCTGCTCAGCTCCCGCGGCCCACTGCACATACAGAGCGGACTCCCGGAGCTCCTGGACCCACAGCCCTCACCCCCTACACCCCCACTGGGCTGACCCCCTTTACCTGGCGGCAGCTGACGGCTGGATAGCCCGCGGGGAGGCCCGATCTGACGGCTAGACGGCGGCGATCTTGTGGCTGGCATCATCCTCACTCTCCTCCAGGACGGGCAGCCTCTGGTGACGGAGTGTATAGAGCCTCCTGCAGCTTCCTCCCCTGACACTGTTTACCCACAGCCCTCATATATGCAACCTGTCCCCAGTGGGCCCTCTACAGTGTTAAGGGACACCTCTCCTTCCCGAGCTTTACCAGATTTGTGGTCCGGGATGAATGCTGCAGCCACCGTTACCTACTTAAAAAATACCCCCATGTCCAGCTCCCACTGAACCACTCTACTGCCATACTTGTGAAATAGTGGAGCCTGGATTTTTGTCATTTTACCATTTGCTCATAACGTGTGTTGCTGTGTCGACATCCTGTGGCTAAGCAAGCTTACTGTTTCTTCTCTGCAAGTTTACTTCCGCACTGATGTCCGGCTAGCCACTTAGATTCTGGGGTGGCGTGCGGGCACTGGTCCCGACGGGATGCTGCTCTAATCACACAACACTAGTCCTGATGTCCTATTGAAGTAACTAAGGTGCCTCATGGTGAGAGGTAAGAAAGGATCGCAAGGGAGAGGAAGGAAGTCGCAAAAGATCACTCCAACGCGTGCAATGGATACTCCGACTTCAGCCGGTATGAGACAATTTCTCCTTCCCCAGGGCTCCACCCCCACGATAGATGCCTCTTTGCCTTCGAACCCACGTCTCTCGCCTGCTTCAGACTCGGCCCCAACTGGCAGACCCACACACCACGACGGATCCGGGAAGCCTCTCTCAGATTCTGAACCTTCTTCAGGCCCTCCCAACGAAGCAGGACTTTGAGCATTTGGAGGGTAGGGTCAGAGAAACTGTCCGCTCGGAGATCGCGGTGGTTCAGGCAGAAATAACGCATATTGGTTCCCGCCTGTCTTTGCTGGAAGGCTTCTCTTCAGACACGGCAGCGGCACACAATGCTCTTAGAGCCACAGTTCTTAAGCAGGCATCAAGCCTTCAACAGCTCCAAGACCGTGTAGAAGATTTAGATAACCGTGGAAGGAGAAATAATTTGAGGATCCGGGGGGTCTCCGAGGACATCTCACCCGATTGTCTTATAGGCTTCCTTACGACGGTATTCAACAAACTCCTGGGCCGCAATCCTGCCTCGACCATCGAGTTCGATAGGGCCCACCGAGCCCTGAGACCCAGAGGTACACCGTCTGACCGCCCCCACGACATCATCTGCCGCCTACATTATTACACAGAAACTGAGGAGATCTTCCGCAAGACTCGTCGCATGGATGTTATAGATACTGCATCTCATAGAATTCAGATCTTTCAGGACCTATCGTGGTCGACCCTTCAGAAGCCAAGAGCCCTACACCCGCTCACCGCAGAACTCCGGAAGCTGGGTATTAAGTATAAATGGGGCTTTCCTTTCAGACTCCAGGTCTCGCAAAATGGGAAACTGCACTCCTTTAAGGACCCCTCCGACTTGCCCCTTTTCTGCCAAGCGTTGGGTGTACCGCAGGTCTCTCTCCCAGATTGGCAGGAGCATCTGACATGTGGTGTACCCCCAGAACTCTCTCACCCTGACAATGACTGGCACCTTGTCAACCGTAACCCGAAACTCCCTAGAGAGCAGCGCTCCCTCACGCAGTCGATGAAGAAATGAGGGTCTCTACATGATTCGGAACATTTACTTTAGTATTTTCAAGAGACCCTAATTTAGTTTAACAGGTTTCTTGCCGATTCGAGGGATTTCTTTGCTCTATGGCTCATACTCCCTTTTGGAGACGTGACCGAGGCATCGGGATCGTACTTGACCCGACAGGTACCCATCTGACCCGACCGGGTTGGAGGTATTTGTTTTTGGTTATATGATGTTTCTCTAAAGTGCTCTATAGTTGTGTGATCGAACTGTTAGTTATATTTCTGATTGTGATATCAACATTCCTGTTGGGGCTGGGGCCGGCACTGACCCCCAGTTCGCCCCTACACCGCCCGAGTATTCTCGGCCTCCGATGCGACTAACGCATCCGTGCTCCCGAGAGGCGGTAGTGTGTTTTTTTTTCTAAGTTCCTGATTTCATTTGCTGATTTTTGCTTGGGTTAGGTTCCTTGAACTTCCCTCCTTATGTGTTCCTTACTTCTGTTTCATTCTTTCTCTCTTTTCTCTCCCACTCCCTGATGTGTGGTTCTCTGTTTCGAGAGTTGTTCTGCCCTCCTTGCCAGACTCAGCATTTCACTCTGGTTTCTAGATGATGGCGGTTGACCCCAAAGCGACGGCCATAAAATTGGTTTCCCTTAATGTTAAGTGCCTTAATGTCCCGGAGAAATGCTCAAGGGTGCTTAGGGACCTTTTTGCATTCCGGGCTGATGTTGCCTTTTTACAGGAAACGCATTTCAAAGTGGGAGCGGCCCCGGTCCTTAAGGACCGTAATTACCCATACTCCTTTTATAACAACAACAGCAATGGCAAGTCTTTGGGTGTTGCTATTTTGCTGTCCAAACGCTTGCCTTTTCGGGAAATTACATCTGTGTCTTTAGAGGAGGGCAGGACACTCCTGGTGAAATGTAAATTGTTTGATCAGCTCTATACATTCATTAACATATATGTCCCCAACCAATCACAACCTAGTTTCTTAGGGAAGGTTCTCAATCGCATTGCCCCCTTGATTACAGGTATCCCAGTTATTGGAGGTGATCTTAACTGGACTCTCCAGCTGGAGGTGGACATCTCCGGGGCGCCGGCCAGATCCTCCGTAGCATCGCACCGTAGAGTGCGCCGTTCTCTCCATGACCACCAGCTGGTTGACACCTGGAGGCTCCAACACCCCTGGGACAGGGACTACACGTTCTATTCCAGACCCCACGACACCTACTCTAGGTTAGATTATTTTCTCTTGCCCCACAGATTTCTGCATCTAGTTAGGGATACTGACATCGGCTTGATTACCTGGTCGGATAATGCTCCTATCTCCCTGACCCTGGGGACGTCCTACCCACACTCCAAACAATATACCTGGCGGTTGAACGAACAACTCTTAATGGACACGAGATTTCAGCCCCAGATACTTGAGACAATGGAAAATTATTTTATAACAAACGAAATGCCGGATGTCTCCCGGGTCACGGTGTGGGAAGCCCACAAGTGTGTTTTGCTGGGGAAGCTCATCCAGCTAGCTTCCATGCTGAAAAAGGAAAGACTGGGGGAAAAGAATGCTTTACTTCAGCGGCTGAGGGATTTAGAGACAACGCATAAGACGGGCTCATCTTCTTCGGTGCTGAACACACTGACCGAGACGAGAGCAGCTCTCAATACCCTTTTGTTTTCAGACATCAAAAGGGATTATAGGCTTTGAAGAAATCACTTTTATCAATGGGGTAACAAACCGGGGTAGCTTCTGGCCAGGGCGCTCCGCCCGCAGAGAGCCACTCTATTTATCCAGTCGATACAGGATGCGGTGGGGACCCGCCACACCCTCACCAAGGATATTGCTGAGGCTTTCCACTCTTATTACACTAAATTATATAATCTTCAGGAACCTAGAACCCCGAGGTCATTATCGGTAACCAGGGAATTGGTGGCGGGGTACCTCCGTGACGCAGGACTCCCTAGAATATCAGAAGACGATAGCGCTTGGCTAGATTCCCCCTTCTCTCTCCCGGAACTGGAACAAGCTCTTAAGGAGGCTCCTTCCGGGAAGAGTCAGGGCCCCGATGGCTATACCATCTCTTATTATAAGCTTTTTAAATATTCTCTCTTGCCTAAAATGCTATTGGCGTTCAATGAGGTCTCCGATAATTGTGGTTTCTCCCCTCAATCACTAGAGGCCTTCATCACGGTTATACCAAAGGAGGGGAAAGACCCGGCTCAATGTGTCAGTTATCGCCCGATCTCCCTCCTCAACACAGACATCAAGCTGTTTGCTAAACTTATAGCAAACAGATTGAAGCTGCTACTCCCCAATATTGTGCATTCGGATCAGGTGGGGTTCATCCCTGGTAGGGAGGACCGGGATAATACGACCAAAATTATCGATTTGATGCATTTAGCTTCACATAGTCATAACCCAATAGTGGTGCTCTCTACTGATGCCGAGAAGGCATTTGATCGAGTAGATTGGGTGTTCATGGAGGGGGTCCTGCGTCACTTGGGGTTGGGGCCTGTCAGCTTGAACCGCATTCTGGCACTTTATAATTTCCCAACTGCAAGAATCAAAATTAATGGAGACCTGTCCCACCCAGTTCTGATTAGGAACGGCACTAGACAGGGATGTCCTCTTTCGCCCCTCATCTTCGTCCTTTGCATGGAGGCCTTGGCGAGTTCCATTAGGCTTAATCCAGACATTACAGTGGGGGGCAGAGAGTACAAACTTGCGCTGTTCGCGGACGATCTGCTAGCTATTATATCGAACCCGGTGGTTTCTGTCCCTAACCTGATGTCCGAACTTGATAGATATGGCTCCCTGTCAAATTTTAAGATTAACCTTTCTAAGTCAGTGGCAGTGACTGTATCAATGCCCTCCCAAGCTCTCGATGGCCTCAAACAATCTTTCCCCTTTCACTGGCACCCCTCTAGCTTTAAATACCTGGGGGTCACTTTACATAAAGATTTATCACGTCTTTTTGAGGTAAACTTCAAACAATTACTTATCTCACTTCGCTCCGAGTTCCGGGACTGGGGTACCAGGCAGTTATCCTGGTTGGGGAGGCTCAGTGCTATTAAAATGAACGTTTTACCGAGAGTCCTCTATCTCCTCCAGGCGCTCCCGGTTTCCATTCCCAGAACTTGGTTCAGAGATCTACATAATTTAGTTAGGGACTTTGTATGGGGGGGCAAACGGCCCCGCTTTCAACATGCCATTCTTTTTCGTCCTAAACATAAGGGCGGTCTTCAGCTACCGCATTTCACACTGTACTATGAGGCTATTATTCTCCATAGAATCTTGGAATGGTCACGCCCATGTGACACAAAACAGTGGGTCCATATCGAGGAAGCAGTGCTACCCGCCCCCATTGCTTACTACCCTTGGTGCTCTAAGATACCACACATAGATCACCCTACTATTGGCCCTACACTTTCACGCTGGGGTAGACTTAGGGTTCTCCCGTATATTTCTTCTAAATACTCTCCCCTGACCCCTTTGTTTTATAACCCAGATTTTCCGCCGGCGGTCTCAGGCCGGGGATTTGATTCATGGCAACGGGAGGGGGTGACGCGTGTTGGCCAGCTGGTGGAGCGTGGAGAGATGATCCCCTTCCCCTTGATGCAATCAAAGTGGAATCTCTCACCTTCGGAGATTTGGAAGTACCTTCAACTGAAACACTTTGCCCTGGGGAGTAATGTCCGTCCAAGCCTGGCTAGACCATTAACGGTTTTTGAGAATTTATGCTCAGAACCCTCTCGTCCACTGCACTTCCTCTCAAAATGTTATAGATTTTTGATTGTGAACAAATTCCCAGATCTCCCTAAATATGCCAGGGACTGGGGCTATGACATACAGATAGATTTGTCAGAGGAGGACTGGGAGAAGAGTTTCCAAGCCACCTTTGTAACTTCCTCAAGTTATTCAGTCCTCGAAACACATTTCAAAGTTTTATCTCGGTGGTACAGATGTCCCCAAACACTGGCTAAAATGTTTTCTAATGTACCAGACATGTGTTGTAGATGTAATACTCAAATGGGCTCCCCGATGCATATCTGGTGGGATTGCTCCATACTTCGTCCCTTTTGGGATAAAGTCATTGCAACCTCAAAATTGATAGCCTTCTGGCTTCTCAACTGTGTTACATGGCCCTTGTCGACCTACAAAAATTCCTTACTAAAGTTTCTTAATAGCGCGGCCAAAGCGGTTATTCCGGTTCGCTGGCGATCTATTGAACCTCCTACTATGAGGGAATGGGTTTCTAGAGTAGATTGGTATATGACTATGGAGGACTTGCTGGTGACACCGGAGACCCATCGGAGATTCACGACCCCTTGGTCCCCTTGGTTGGAATTTAAATCCTCACAAGCTTACCCGACACTGATGCTCTAACTTGAGCCCTTCACGTTGCCCTCTACTTCCGATTCCTAATTATTTTATTATTGACAATTGGAGATAGAGGTTATTATTTCAGCTTCCTGACCTGACTGGACCTGGAAAGTCCACACTGTCTCCCCCCCCCCCCCCCCCTCTTTTCTTGAATCTCTATTTTCCACCCTGTATTCTTCTCTGTCCCTTCTTCTTTATTTGTTTTAGTGTTAAGAAATGTGTTGTCAAGACAGCTTTATCCTAGAGAGGCCGGATTTGACCTCGAATTAGAGGTATTGACCTGGACACGGAGTTTATATACAACTGGCCATGATAGCTATGTTAATTGTCATTGCCCATACCTATCGGATTGTGTTTTCCTGTATTATCAGTTGAACTATGTATGCTGCCTTCTATAACCTGTTATTACTTTACAAATCAATAAACATTTATTGGAAAAAATATATATATCTGCAGATCAGAGTTAGCCTATTGTATATGTTACTACACAAGGTTCAAATAACCATCAAGAGATTACACTGATCAGCATTGATCTATGGTAAAAATATCATTAACAACATGTACCTGGTAAAGAAACTAAACACAGTGTTGTGTCTTCCTGCTTACAAGACACTCAGCAGGGTTAAGACAGAAAGAAGGGAGAGAGGAAAATATGATAAGTTGACCGAGAACCTTAATGTTTTGTTCGGCTTCTACTTACCAGCTGTTTATCTGAGGTAGTGAACGGCTGGTCGAGAATGCCAGACTATGGGAACAGGTCTCCAGGAGAAGGAAGACAGATTGAATCTGCTTTCACTCGGGTATCTCCTCAGTAACCACTGATGGTAGAAACCAGTGCACGGGAGACTAGGGAGTCCTTCGTGATGAGAGTTCAATGAGAAAAGCTTGAGAGAAAAACCAGACAATGGAATAAAAGTGGTATATTATTGGTAGCACAGAGTATTTAAGACGATGTAACACACTGTGGGGATACATCAAACAACCACTGATGGCTCGCTGTGATTGATCAGTATGTCCTGACACCTGGCATGGAATGAAGCCATGCAGTGAGTCCCTTTTTATTCTACAGCACCGTGTATTCCCTGGTGGTCTCTCAGCCAGGTACTGACAAGGCTCAACACTGTATTGCTTCCAAGATCGGACGGGATAGGGCAAATACCCCAACACGCCGCCACCCCTAACTGAGCCAGAAGAATGAAGAGGGGTGAGTACTAAGCCAGCATCCCGGTTAGCGGGTCGCCGGCCATTATGGTGGCATGAGGGTACAGAGACGCACGGCTTCTAAACAGGGCGGACTGCGTCTCCCGCTGTGTACGGACGCAGACGCTGAACCGCAGACATGGTACCCAGACTGGCAACATAGCCATAAAAGGAGTCTGTCTCCATTTTATGCACAAGACACATACAGCCAGTATAAAAAAGTGCGGGAAGACCGCGCACTATTGATGGGGTGGGGCTTCACTATGAGCGGATGCAGCAGCTCATCAGCGCCATTTTCCCTCTGCAGCTGACACAGACGCTGACTGACAGGGACGCGCAGCTCCTCCGGAGAGACTCCAGATAACCTCAGCAGTACCGGGGTCATAGCAGGGGGGAACGATTGTTAGTGTACTAAGTCCCTAATCTAGGTACTTAGGTGGTCATTCCGAGTTGATTGCTCGCTAGCTGTTTTTAGCAGCCGTGCAAACGCTATGCCGCCTCCCACTGGGAGTGTATTTTAGCTTAGCAGAAGTGCGAACGAAAGGATCGCATATCGGCTGCAAAGTTTTTTTGTGCAGTTTTAGAGTAGCTCAAAACCTACTCAGCGCTTGCGGTCACTTCAGACTGTTCAGTTCCTGTTTTGACGTCACAAACACGCCCTGCGTTCGCCCAGCCACGCCTGCGTTTTTCCTGGCACTCCTGCTTTTTTTGAACACTCCCTGAAAACGGTCAGTTGACACCCAGAAACGCCCACTTCTTGTCAATCACTGCGGCCAGCAGTGCGACTGAAAAGCTTCGCTAGACCCTGTGTGAAACTACATCGTTCGTTGTAATAGTACGTCGCGCGTGTGCATTGCGCCGCATATGCATGCGCAGAAGTGGCGATTTTTTGCCTCATCGCTGCACAGCGAACGAATGCAGCTAGCGATCAACTCGGAATGACCACCTTAGTCTGCGACCCAGCTAAGCTTGGCATTAGCGTTAAGAGCGCCGTGTGCTGGTTCCAAAATCCCTCTGTGTCTCCCTGGAAGGACTCTTTGTAGGTTAATTGAGCATTTAACCTTTTCCTGTGTGTGTGTGCTGTCACTAGAGATGTGCGGCGAGCACTTTTCGTGTTTTGTGTTTTGGTTTTAGTTCTGGTTCCATGCTCATGTTTTGGATCTGGATTGGTTTTGCCAAAACCACTCTTTCGTGTTTTGGTTTTGGATCTGGATGATTTTTGAAAAAACATAAAAACCGTTTAAATCCCAGAATATGGGGGGTAATTTTGATCCTACGGTATTATTGACCTCAATAACATTCATTTCCACTCATTTCCAGTCTATTCTGAACACCTCACAATATTGGGGGTCATTCCGAGTTGTTCGCTCGTTATTTTTTTGTTGCAACGGAGCGATTAGTCGCTAATGCGCATGCGCAATGTCCGCAGTGCGACTGCGCCAAGTAAATTTGCTATGCAGTTAGGAATTTTACTCACGGCATTACGAGGTTTTTTCTTCGTTCTGGTGATCGTAATGTGATTGACAGGAAGTGGGTGTTTCTGGGCGGAAACTGGCCGTTTTATGGGAGTGTGTGAAAAAAACGCTACCGTTTCTGGGAAAAACGCGGGAGTGGCTGGAGAAACGGAGGAGTGTCCGGGCGAACGCTGGGTGTGTTTGTGACGTCAAACCAGGAACGACAAGCACTGAACTGATCGCAGATGCCGAGTAAGTCTGGAGCTACTCAGAAACTGCTAAGAAGTGTCTATTCGCAATTCTGCTAATCTTTCGTTCGCAATTTTAATATGCTAAGATTCACTCCCAGTAGGCGGCGGCTTAGCGTGTGCAAAGCTGCTAAAAGCAGCTTGCGTGCGAACAACTCGGAATGACCCCCATTGTTTTTAGGCCAAAAGGTTGCACGAGGTTGCTGTATGACTAAGCTAAGCGACACAAGTATGCGGCACAAACACCTGGCCCATCTAGGAGTGGCACTGCAGTGTCAGACAGGATGGCACTATTCAAAAACGAGACCACAAACAGCACATCATGCAAAGAAGAAAAAGAGGTGCAATGAGGTAGCTGTATGACTAAGCTTTATAAGCTTAGCTTTAAGGATTTATACGACAGTATCACTGTAATTATACGGCAGTACCACTGGAATTATACGTCAGTACCACTGGACTTATAAAGCAGTATCACTGGACTTATATGCCAATACCACTGGAATTATACGGCAGTATCACTGGACTTATATGGCAGTACCACTGGACTGGATTTATACTGCAGTATCAATGGACTTATACAGCAGTACCACTGGACTGGATTTATACGGCAATACCACTGGATTTATACGGCAGTACCACTGGACATATATGGCAGTATTACTGTAATTATACAGCAGTACCACTGGACATATATGGCAGTATCACTGGAATTATATGGCAGTACCACTGGACATATATGGCAGTATCACTGGCAGGGCTGGTGTAAGGGTGTTCGGCGCCCTCCTGCAAACTATCAATTTTGCACCTGTCTACAAATACAAATGTGACTGATCTCATCCTCAGAGCTGTAACTAGACATTTTGGTGCCCCCCTCCCCCCCACATTTATAAAATGGACAGTGCGTGCACAAAGGCATGGCACAAAAATATAGAGGCGTTAAATAATGATGTACAATAGTCTCCCTTATTCAAAATTACGCCACACAGTAGTACCACTTATATACGTTATGCCAGGTAGAGCCCCCTTTTACATATTGGACCAGGTAGAGCCAGTCACACATTATTCCAGGTAGAGCCCCCTTTTACACATTGCACAAGGTATAGTCTCCTTTTACAATGCCAGATAGAGCCCACTTTTACACATAGTGCCAGATAGAGCCCACTTTTACACATTGTGCCAGGTAGAGCCCCTTTTACACAGAGCCAGGTAAAGTTCCCCTTTAAACAGAGCCAGGTAGAGCACCCTTTTACACTTTGCACCAGGTACAGCACCCTTTTACACATGCCATTTCCCCACCCCAGCACACATTAACATGACACCCCTCTTCCCAGCACACATTAATATGACCCCCCCTTCTCCAGCACACATTAATAGGCACACATTGTTAATTTGCAACTCCCCAGCATGTTAATATGACACAACCCCCAGCACACACACCCCCTCCCCAGCACACATTAATAACCCCCCCCTCCCCAGCACACATTAATGCCCCCCCTCCCCTGCACACATTAATGACCCCCCTCCCCAGCACACATTAATAACCCCCCTACCCAGCACACAATGCCCCCCCTCCCCTGCACACATTAATGACCTCCCCTCCCCAGCACACATTAATGACCCCCTCCCCAGCACAGATTAATGACCCCCCCTCCCCAGCACACATTAATGACCCCCCTCCCCAGCACACATTAATAACCCCCCTCCCCAGCACACATTAATGACCCCCCCTCCCCAGCACACATTAATTACACACACCCCCAGCACACATTAATGACCCCCTCCCCAGTACACATTAATGACCCCCACCTCTCCAGCACACATTAATGACACTCCCCCACCCCAGCACACATTAACTACCCCCCCAGTACACATTAATTTGACACTCCCCCAGCACACGTTTATCTGCAGCAGTCTATTTACCTGAGTCTCTGCTCCTCCCTCAGTGTGGCTGGCTGCTCCTCAGGGCTGCTGACTCCTCCAGACCAGTGCACGTGCCTTTCTGTGTATTGGAGGCAGTGCCCTCCCCCTGACTTCACCACCGAGTCACAGTGGAGGGAGGGGGCGACACTGCTGCCAGTCTCTCTGTTTGACATGTGCAGCGGGAGGAGCAAGGGGGAGAGGGAAGGGGGAGGGCTCTGACAGGAGGATAGCGTCGGGCCTGATCACTGGACATATATGGCATTATCACTGGACTGGATTTATACGCCAGTAACACTGGATTTATACGGCAGTACAACTGGACATATATACGGCAGTATCACTGGAATTATATGGTAGTACCACTGGACATATATACGGCAGTATCACTGGACTTATATGGCAGTATCACTGGACTGGATTTACACGCCAGTACCACTGGATTTACACGCCAGTACCACTGGATTTATACGGCAGTACCACTGATCATATATGGCAGTATCACTGGACTTATACGGCTGTATCACTGGACTGGATTTATACGCCAGTACCACTGGATCTATACGGCAGTTTCACTGGACTGGATTTATACGGCAGTACCATTGGACATATACGGCAGTACCACTGGACTTATATGGCAGTAACACTGGACTGGATTTATATGGCAGTATCACTGGACTTATATGCCAGTACCACTGGAATTATATGGTAGTACCACTGGACATACAGTATACGGCAGTATCACTGGACTTATACGGCAGTATCACTGGACTGGATTTATACGCCATTACCACTGGATTTATACGGAAGTACCACTGGATTTATACGGAAGTACCACTGGACATATATAGCAGTATCACTGGAATTATATGGCAGTACCACTGGACATATATGGCAGTATCGCTGGACATATACAGCAGTATCATTGGACTGGATTTATACGCCAGTACCACTGGATTTATACGGCAGTACAACTGGACATATACATGGTAGTACCATTGAACATATACGCAGGGCCGGCTCTAGGCATGTTCGCATAGAGCGGCCGCGCAGGGCGCCACCCTTAAGGGGCGCCGCGCGCTGGCGCCACCATATTCGAACATGGAGCCGGCCCTGTGCACTGCAGCACGTGTGTGACTTGAGTGCGCTATACGCGCTGAGCGGCGCCGGTGTCTAACGTCAGACGCCGGCGCCGTGCAGCGCGCACAGCGCACTCAAGAGGCTTCCCGGCTGCCCGCCCGCACCCAGACCTGCACTGCACCCGCCCGCACGCCTGCACCCCCGCACAGCAGTACTCCTCCCCCTCCAACGCCGCAGGTATTTGGGGGGGGGGGTGAGTGAATTTATGGCACTGTGGGGGCATTTATCTGGCACTGTGGGGACATTTATCTGGCACTGTGGGGACATTTATCTGGCACTGTGGGGGCATTTATCTGGCACTGTGGGGGCATTTATCTGGCACTGTGGGGACATTTATCTGGCACTGTGGGGACATTTATCTGGCACTGTGGGGGCATTTATCTGGCACTGGGGGCATTTATCTGGCACTGTGGGGACATTTATCTGGCACTGTGGGGACATTTATCTGGCACTGTGGGGGCATTTATCTGGCACTGTGGGCATTTATCTGGCACTGGGGGCATTTATGTAGCACTGTGGGGTCATATCTGGCACTGTGGGGGCATTTATGTAGCACTGTGGGGGCATTTATCTGGCACTGTGGGGGCATTTATCTGGCACTGTGGGGGCTTTTCTGTATCTACATATCTGGCACTGTGTGGCCATTTATGTATCTGGCATTGCTGGGGGGCATGTCATGTGTTGCTGGCACTGCTGGGGGGCATGTCATGTGTAGCTGACACGGCTGGGGAGCATATCATGTAGTGTTCCCGCTAGGCGTCTGTGGCTAGGCAATGTGTCTAACGTGCTCTGCCTGGCGCAAAGTGTCTAACGTGCTCTGCCTGGCGCAAAGTGTGTAACGTGCTCTGCCTGGCGCAAAGTGTCTAACGTGCTCTGCCTGGCGCAAAGTGTCTAACGTGCTCTGCCTGGCGCAAAGTGTCTAACGTGCTCTGCCTGGCGCAAAGTGTCTAACGTGCTCTGCCTGGCGCAAAGTGTCTAGGAGGTTCTACCTGGTGCAGTGTGTATTAACTGCACTACTGTGTGGTGTAAAGCGAATTGCCACTATTATGTGGCCACGCACCTTCTCCACGAAGCAACGCCCCTACATTTTTGCTGCGCGCCTTCGCCGCGCACTGTCCATGCTTTACCATGTAGGTAGATGAGCAACAAGCATTACAGTATGTACATCATTTTGCCATTCTAACTTAAAAATGTGCCCTCCCTGCCCTAAAAAGTGAACACTATCGTGTAGCTGGCACTGCTGGGGGGCATATTGTGTGTAGCTGGCACTGCTGGGGGGCATATCATGTCTATCTGGCACTGCACATTGTGTATCTGGCACTATACTGGAGACATTATGCGTATCTGACACTATACTGGAGACATTGTGTGTAAGGAACACTACTGTGGCTGTTATGTGTAAGGCTGCTAATTGTGTGCGTAGAGGGGGTGTGAAAACATATTTATTTATAGTCTAATAATATGAAGTTATGAGGCCACGCCCACTTTCCCTGGAGGGGGGGGGGCGCGCTTTTACATGTTTTCGCTCAGGGCGCTAGTAGGCCTGGAGCCGGCCCTGCATATACGGCAGTATCACTGGACTTATATGGCAGTATCACTGGACTGGATTTATACGCCAGTACCACTGGATCTATATGGCAGTATCACTGGACTGGATTTATACGGCAGTACCACTGGACATATACAACAGTACCATTGGACTTATATGGCAGTACCACTGGACTGGATTTATATGGCAGTATCACTGGACATATACGGCAGTGTCACTGGACATATATACGGCAGTATCACTGGACTTATACAGCAGCACAGGGACACCACCACTGGACTGATGCAGGACAACACAGCACCGCTGCAATGGACTGGACTTATACAGCAGCACTGGACATATGGCAGCAGAGGACACCACCACTGTGACTGGACTGATGCAGCACAAGACACCACCTCTGGACTCCTCTGGACTCATTCAGCACAACACAGCACCACTGGACTGGACTTATACAGCAGCACTGGACATATGGCAGCAGAGGACACCACCACTGTGACTGGACTGATGGAGCATAAGACATTACACTGGACTGAGCAGCACAAGACAGCACTGGAGTCGCCACCTCACTTTCCCTCCCGCATAGAAACTGAGGACGGAGACACGTCCTCTCGCTACGCTCTCCAATGCCGGAGTGAAAATGGAGGTGACGCGCAGCTCCTTATATGGAATCCAAACCCCGCGAGAATCCTACAGCAGGATGATGACGCAATACTTAAGACAATCTATGACTGAGTTTATGAAAAGAGACTCAGTTCCCAAACCAGTGTCTCATTCCCTTGCCATTTGTCCGCAAAAACGCACTTTGGCCCATATCCTGCAGTCAGACTCTTATGATGAAGGGTCAGACATGGAGGAGGGTGAGTGTACTCATAGGTGGAGGCGGGTACTCTGTCGCAGAGAATAGAGGCTCTTATAGAATCTATCAGAGAAGTTCTGAATATCCCTAAGGTGACAAAAGTAGAGTGATGAATCTTATTTCAATATAAAAAAGAAATCCTCAGCCACCTTTCCTATGTCAAAGGAATTAAATACCCAGTTTGAAGAACAATGGGTTAATCCTGATAGGAAATTTCAGATCCCTAAACGGTTATTATCATCCTTTCCTATTCCTCCTGAGGATAGGAAGAAAATGGGAAAATCCACCAATAGTGGATGCATCAGTATCCAGGCTCCCACGGAAAATTGTATTGCCTGTCCCGGGTGCAGCCTCCCTGAAAGACGCGGCTGACCGCAAGATTGAGACTACACTCAAATCTTTATATACAGCTGCGGGGGTGGCCCAGAGACCCACTATAGCATGTGGGTGGATTACGCGAGCCATTGCTAAATGGTCAGGTAACTTAATTGAGGGGTTAGATACCTTACCTCAAGAGGAGATTGTATTGCTCCTGCAACATATACAGGACTCTGCAAACTTTATGGTGGAAGCCATAAAAGAAATAGGCTTGCTTAATGCACGCACTACAGCTATGGCAGTGTCTGGACGCAGGCTACAGCTATGGCAGTGTCTGCATGCGGGGGTCTATGGCTACGCCAGTGGACAGTGGATGCGGACCCCAGGAAAGGTGTGGAAGGCTTACATTTCACAGGAAAGGCCTTATTTGGAGATGAACTAGAAACTAGACAAATGGATTTCCTAAGCTACTGTGGGGTAAGTCCACATACCTTCCATCTGCAGCTCCCCCATCTAAAAAGGCCTACTCTGGACCCAATTTACAATTCTTTCGGACTGCCAAGTTTAGGGGCAAGCCCAGGAGTTCTTCTAACGCTACCAGAGGCGCTAGAGGTAAACCACACAAACCAGCAACTGCCGGTTCACAGGAACAGGGCTCTAGCTCTGCTGCCTCAAAACCTTCAGCATGACGGTGGACCGAGATGCCTGGAAGACTGGAAGGTGGGAGCCCGGCTAAAATTGTTTAGTCACATCTGGACAACATCGTGCCAGGATCCCTGGGTCATATATCTTATTTCCCAGGGCTACAGACTGGAGTTCCAGGAGCTCCCACCTCACAGATTCTTCAAATCAGGCTCACCAGTTTCACAAGAGGCAAGTATAACTTTACAAAACGCCATTCAAAAACTGGTACAGACCCTGGTCATTGTTCCAGTTCCACCTCATCTGCAAAATAAGGGGTACTATTCTAACTTGTTTGTAGTACCGAAACCGGATGATTCTGAACCTCAAGTCGTTGAACCCATTCTTACGAGTGTTCAAATTTAAGATGGAGTCTCTAAGAGCGGTGATCTCAGGTCTGGAGGAATGGGAATTCCTAGTGTCTCTGGATATCAAGGATGCGTACCTTCACATTCCGATCTGGCCACCTCATCAGGCTTATCTACGATTTTCACTGCAGGCCTGTCACTACCAATTCCAGGCCCTGCCATTTGGTCTCTCCACGGCACTGAGAGTGTTCACCAAAGTGATGGCAGAGATGATGTTTCTACTCCGCAAACAGGGAGTGAACATAATTCCGTATCTGGACAAAGGCACCATCCAGGGCAAGGTTGTTGGGCAGCACTGGGCCCTCAACCAGACTACTCCTGGATCACAGGTGGATTCTGAACCTACCAAAATCTCACCTGGAACTGACACAGAGGCTTCCTTTCCTGGGAATGATACTGGACACAGAGTCTCAGAGAGTGTTCCTTCCCGTGGAAAAGGCTATGGGAATCCAGTCGATAGTTCGGGCTGTCCTAAAGCCAACATGGATCTCGGTGCATCTGTGCATTCATCTTCTGGGGAAAATGGTGGCCTCTTACGAGGCGATTCAGTACAGAAGGTTTCATGCAAAGCCCTTCCAACTAGATCTATTGGACAAATGGTCCAGATGGCATCTTCACATGCACCAGAGGATCCGTTTGTCACCAAGAGCCAGGATCTCCCTTCTGTGGTGGCTACAGACTTCTCACCTCGTCGAGGGTCGGAAGTTCGGGATTCAGAATTGTATTCTGCTAACCACAGATGCAAGCCTCAGAGGTTGGGGAGCAGTCACCCAGGGGGTGCAGTTTCAGGGAAGATGGTCAAGTCAAGAAGTTGTCCTTCCAATAAACGTCCCTCAACTCAGGGATATCTACAACGCCCTTCTGCAGGCCTCATCTCTACTTTGGAATAAGGCCATTCAAGTCTTGTCGGACTATGTGACGGCAGTGACGTACATAAACCGACAGGGCAGAACAAAAAGCAGAGCAGCAATGTCAGAGGTGTCAAGAATTCTCCACTGGGCTGAAAAACACGCCTTGGCGTTGTCAGCGGTATTTGTTCCGGGAGTAGACAACTGGGAAGCAGACTTCCTCAGTAGACACAAACTGCACCCGTGCGAGTGGGGCCTTCAACCGGAGGTATTCCGTTGGTTGACACGTCGGTGGGGATATCCACAAATTGACATGATGGCCCCTCGACTCAACAAGAAGCTCAAACGGTATTGTTCCAGGTCGAGGGACTCACAAGCAGTGGCGGTTGACGCTCTGACAACTCAGTGGGTCTACCAGCTGGTGAACGTGTTTCATCCGCTTCCTCTGATCCCAAGAATTCTTAAAAGAATAAAAAGAGAAAAGGTTCAAGCAATCCTCATTGCTCCGGACTGGCCACGAAGGGCCTGGTATGCGGATCTTCTCGAGATGCTGATCGAAGATCCGTAGCCTCTACCTCGTCGCAAGGATCCTCTGCAACAGGGCCTGTTCATCTATCAAGACTTACCGCTGCTACTTTTAACGGCATGGAAGTTGAACGGCTGATCCTGGCCAGGAGAGGGATTCCAGAAAAGGTCATCCTGACTATGATCCAAGACAGGAAGGGGGTAATATCTAAACATTACCACCATATCTGGAGGAAATATGTCTCTTGGTGTGAGAGCAGACAATATTCTGCGGTGGAATTTCATCTGGGACGTTTCCTGCTTTTTCTGCAGTCGGGAGTGGATGTGGGCCTACGTCTAGGCTCCATAAAGGTCCAGATTTTGGCTTTGTCTAATTTCTTTCAGAAACAACTGGCTTCTCTCCCTGAGGTCCAGACGTTCTTGAAAGGTGTTCTGCACATCCAACCTCCCTTTGTGCCTCCCACGGCACCTTGGGATCTCAATTTGGTACTGCAGTTCCTCCAATCGGACTGGTTTGAACCGTTAAAGACTCCGTTTAAAGGTAGGCAGCAACAGGGAAAGTCAGTCAGCCAGCGCCTCACCACCGACGCCTTGCGGGACACGGCTCATATACGGAACCCACCCACGGACATCTGCACAGGCACAGAAAAGTGCTGTAAACATTTCACTAATTTATTCTTTTTACAGCTGTTTGCTAATCATTCATTTTTACACAAAGAAAGCAGCCCAACTTTTCTTTATAAATTGTACTATTTTAATGGGAGCTGCTGTTTAACATTTCAAGCGCAGGATAATTTTATTATTTGTATTGCCAGTCCCCACTTGCCGGCTCTAACTATTCTCAGGCCCAGCTCCTGGCAGTGTCACAAATGTGATGCTGCAACGCTGCTAGTGAATGGAGACCAGTGAAAGAAATAAAATTAAAAAAACATACTCACCTATCCGGTGCTCACCTGGGCTCCCGGTGTTCTCCGATCCATCATGCCACTGGTGAGGTATGCTGCTGGGAGTCCCCGGGGGCTGGTGTGAGGCACAGTGGCTGCTGGAAGATGTTGTTCTCCCATTGGCCAGCTCCAGGGGGATTACTTTACAGGTGGGGGGGAGGGGTTGTCACCGGAGGTCACTCACATACATACACTCACACACTCATGCACACTTACACAAACTCACACACACTTGTAAACACTCATACACACACTACATACTCATCACTGCTACAGAGGGCCGGATCCCGATGCTGGAAGAATAAGACCCCACTTCAGAAGGTGAGTAATTACTAACTAATTAACCTCATTGGCAGGGCCAGTTCTAGCCCTTTTGGTGCCCCAGGTGGAAAATAGGGGTGTGGCTTCATACAGGGGGCATGGCCAGTTACGCCCCCTGTAGAGTTGTGCCCCCATTTGTGCCCCATGTAGGAGTAGCGCCGCTTACACCCAAAAAAATAAATTAATACTTACTATCCCCGCTCCTGATTCCCGACCACTGCAGACCGCCGCCGGTGCCGCTCCTCTCCTCGGATCTATGGGACATATAGACACTAGAGGTCAATTATGACCCCTAGCGCCTGTGTCAGTCCCACAATGCTGTGCGGTGCGCAATGACATCATCGCGCACCGCACAGCAAAGGTCCTCTCCACGAAGGGAAACTAGACTGGTAGTGTGTAGTTCCCTTCACAGCGGGGAGCACAGTAGCAGATCTTGCCATGGTGCGTCGCCTTCCGGACGGCGCCGGCGCCCTCCGGAAGGCGGTGCCCCAGGAAAAAGTCCTGCTTGCCCGTGGCAAGATCCGCTACTGCTCATTGGAAATGTCCAATTGCTTAATTAGTTGTTTTTGCTAAGTTGTTTTTGCTAAAATTAACGATTTTAGGAAGAATTAGACTTCCTCTGGAGGTGCAAGAAAAAAGACGTGTTGATTTTCACCGCATCCCATTTTCTGTCCTGTAATTGAATACCAAAACCCTGTGGCTGCAGGAAGAACGCTGCGCCATGTTTTTTTTTTTTGACATTTCCCACCTGCAATTCCCCCTTACTCGTTGGTTATTTCAAAAACACAGAAATCGACTTTGTCTCCTCTTCAGTATCTGGTGGGTACTTCTGACGAAAGACCTTTGGCCTGAAACACGTTAAGCAGGTGACATCTGTATCCTTGGGAAGACCACAAACGGCTGCCTGACTGGGAAGTTGGAACCAGAAAGCCTTTGGGAAGTCTATACTGAAAACGCCATGTTACACAAAGAGTATCTATCCGATATCACCAGATATGGAAGGAGACAAAGGACTAGATGCATCATTGCTTGGTGAGTGATAAAATGGAAAGAAAAAAGGTACCAGCCAATCAACTGCCATGTCACAGGCCCTGTTTGAAAAATGACATGAGCTGGTTGGCTGGTAGTTTATCACTTTCCATTCTTAGACATAAGGATACCCTTACAAAGAAATAAGGATCAAATAAGGTTTGAGATACAAAATATGGGCAGACTAGATGGGCCAAGTGGTTCTTATCTGCCGTCAAATTCTATATTTCTATGTTTCTATCACTTTCCAAGTGATGATGCATCTAGCCTAAAGTCTATTTCCTTGTTTTTGAAAAAAAAATTGATATTTACTAAGCCTTGGGTGGAGATTAAGTTGACGGAGATAGAGTACCAGCCAGTCAGCTCCTAACTGTCATTTTTCAAACCCAGCCTGTGACATGGTAGTTAGGAGTGGATTGGCTGGTACTTTATCTCCGTTGACTTTATCTCCATCCAAGGCTTAGTAAATAGACCCCTTAATTTTTTTCTTTGCTGATTTGGACTCTTTTTTGGTGATTTGGACTCTATTTTATTAGTGCCATAATGAAACATATCTTTTGAATATTTTGTATTTAGAGAGAACGGTGGAGGCTTCTTTTCGTTAACACAGGCTGCCATCACAGTTGTATACACATATTCTAGATTATTTACAGTATGTTATAAAAATTTTAACAAAAGCACAGTAATGGGGCTCAGGACAGTATTGATATAACTGATATCACTGGGCTCCATTACTGTTCCCAGAGGAGCACTGCACAGCCATGTGTGATGTCATTACATCACGCTGACCCACATCCCACTCCCAGAGTCCCACCTCAATGCATCGATAAGGTCCCGCCGCCCAGCACAGCAGCTGTCAGCATGCAGTAAGTTAAGTAAGAGGAGCAGAGGGGCAAGAGAGACTCAGACTGAGGATCAGAGGAGGAGTGGTCAGGTAACAAGGCAAGCAGCAGAAGCACTGCAGGCAGGTAAACAAACTGCATATATTACTACACAATGATTAATTTACCAATAATTACTGTGCCCAGGTACTGTAGCGGTTTAGGTGAGGGTATTAGAGTTGGTGTAGCAGTTTGGGTAAGGGTATTATGGATGGATGTTAGGGTTGGTGTAGCAGTTTGGGTAAGGGTAGTATGGATGGATGTTAGGGTTGGTGTAGCAGTTTGGGTAAGGGTATTATGGAAGGATGTTAGGGTTGGTGTAGCAGTTTGGGTAAGGGTATTATGGATGGATGTTAGGGTTGGTGTAGCAGTTTGGGTAAGGGTATTATGGATGGATGTTAGGGTTGGTGTAGCAGTTTGGGTAAGGGTATTATGGATGGATGTTAGGGTTGGTGTAGCAGTTTGGGTAAGGGTATTATGGATGGATGTTAGGGTTGGTGTAGCAGTTTGGGTAAGGGTAGTATGGATGGATGTTAGGGTTGGTATAGCAGTTTGGGTAAGGGTAGTATGGATGGATGTTAGGGTTGGTGTAGCAGTTTGGGTAAGGGTAGTATGGATGGATGTTAGGGTTGGTGTAGCAGTTTGGGTAAGGGTAGTATGGATGGATGTTAGGGTTGGTGTAGCAGTTTGGGTAAGGGTAGTATGGATGGATGTTAGGGTTGGTGTAGCAGTTTGGGTAAGGGTAGTATGGATGGATGATAGCGTTGGTGTAGCAGTTTGGGTAACAGTATTATGGATGGATGTTAGGGTTAGTGTAGCAGTTTGGATTAGGGATAGTTTAGGGTTTAAGGTATTAGGGATACGGTATTAGTTTGGGCTAGGGTACTAGGATTAGTTTAAGGGTTTTGGTTAGGGTATAAGGGACAGGGTATGTATTAGGGTTGGTGTAGTGGTTTGGGTTAGGGATAGTTTAGGGGTTTGGGTTAGGGTATTAGAGATGGGTATGGATTGGCTAACTCACCTCTACTCGCTCCCTGACAGCCCCTGTATTTGCAGCGGAGCGCAAAAAAATTTGGTGAGTTTGAACTACTGTATAAATATGAATAGAATAATAGAAAGATGATATGTATAAATTATAAATATCTTCTTTGTATTATTCTAATCATTTTTATAGCCAAAACTATGAGGTATGAGAGGTGATGCACTGTCTACCCTGACCACTCATCACTGATGGAGGCTGAAGGAGTCTTGAGGAATGGTCCAGAGACAAAGGAGCATGAGAGGATGGAATGAGGCCAGTTAACCACTATGGCGATGGACCGCAATATGGAGATGGATGAGCCAGGGGGGAGGGTGTTGCTATGTGAACAGAGTATATAACAAAGAGACTGGGATTGTGAGTGCACATTATGGGCCTGAGATACCCACTTTTCACATCTCTGCACACTGCAATACCACTGGTGATGCTTTAGATGCCACCATTAGCGCACCATCATTAGCAACAATGAGCATTTGCACCAGCCCTATGGCAGGTGCAGTTTTACCGTCTAAGTCTGGCCTCCTGTGACTGCGGCTGTGTGTCTGGGAATGCAGCCGTATCACTAATATACCTGCAACAGTCCCATAACACAAACTTTTATTGCGTTCACTTCAGGACACTTTCCAATCACCTGCCAGGAACGCCCATCACTTCTTCTCCTCTTACCCTTCTTCATAGTTTTCAATCAGAGTTAATACACAAAAAAAAAAAAGTTTCATTTAAGAGACAGTTTTATGAACAATTTCTAGAACTCCTTTGAAACCAATCTGAGTGTTTCTAATGATTAGACCATATTCCATTAATTGCAGAAAAGCACAGCCATGATTTTGCTCAGTAGAATTTATGTCTATTAATCACTTGCCTGGCATGGTTGCATTAGATGCGACCATACCAGCAAGTGTCTTATCTAACCTGGTCGCACAGGATGCGACCAGTCAGATAGAGAGTGTTAGCAGCGGCAGAGAAGGGAAACTTCCCTCTGCTGCTGCTGTCAGAGGGACCGGAAGGTCCCTCTGCCTCCCTGCACTCTCCCCCACTGATTGCCTTGCTGCTGATCACTGCTGATCGGTCAGCACCACAGCCCCCCCCCCCCCCCCCCACCCACCCACCCAGCGGCTGCAGACAATAGCTGCTGCTGGTGAAGTGTAAATGAACCCCCTCAGGCCCCCCCTGTGTACCTGGTGGCTGTTCCTGCTTTCAAATTGAAAGCCGTGATGGTCGCGATGTTTCCGATGGTCACGATGTCCTGATGTGTGTGACCGATGTTCCGATGTTTTTGGGGAAAACTTTTTTTTTTTCAAATATCCCCAAAAAAATATATATATTATTTTATTTTTTTTAACTAAAATCATTTTGAATAAGGTTAAATACATATTCTACAACTAATTCACTCATAAAAACATTTTATCTAACTGCTTCTAGAAGATAATACATAGAATCTGATTGGTTGCTATGGGAAACATCACCATTTCTAAAGAAACTCCCACTTTAGTAAATTTACCCCTAACTGTCATTTTTTAAAACCCAGCCTGTGACATGGCAGTTAGGAGCTGATTGGCTGGTACTTTATCTCCATCCACTTTATCTCCATCTAAGGATTAGTAAATAGACCCCTTAGTCTGACAAACAAGTACAGTAATTAAGGCATACCTCCCAACTGTCCCGATTTTCGCGGGACAGTCCCGTTTTTTGGGGACTGTCCCGCTGTCCCACCCGCGGGCCACAGTGTCCCGCGGTGGGGGGGGGGCAGTTGGGAGGCTCTGTCAATCGCTGCGTGAATAGACGCTGTGCGCATGCGCACAGCGTCTATTCACTGGAGACAGAGGGAGAGGGGACATGCCAGCGGCTCACAGAGCGCTGGGCATGCCCCCTCAGTGACGAAAATGGGAGGCGTGGCTCGCGATCGCGGGTCCTCCCACGAAGCCACGCCCCCTTTTCGTAGGCCACGCCCCTTTTTCGGGAACGCGTGCGACTTCGCCGCGCAAGTGTCCCGCTCCACGAAGTCTCAAAGTTGGGAGGTATGATTAAGGGATGAATTTTAGCATCATTGCCCACCACATACTGTACAGTACAGAAGGATGTTGTTTATTATTGTTCTATGAAAAGTAGCACACAGTATATACATTTGATTGTTCCCCACCATGCAGCCATCTGTCAGCAGCGTATTTGCCAAGTTAAGCTTTGTCACTAAAGCCAAAATTCCTGGCACCTGTGTCACTATACTAAGTAAAGATGATCTATGTGAACAGAGAGAAGCTAATTTTAGACGCTCAATGTACAATTGCTGTGCAAAAGTGTAAACATCACATCGAAGTCTATTGTTTTACATTACAGCCACCCCTTTCATTACTACTTTTTTATCACACCTCTGTTTGATTTAGTGTTCTGTATGGCATATAGGAATCACAAGAATTAACTTATTACTGTGGTCCTGATTCATTCCTGATTGCTGCTATGCGTTTTTGCACAGCGGACGATCAGGTCATAACTGCGCATGCGTATGCACCGCAATGCGTACGCGCGTCAGACAACAACAAAGGGCATCGCCGGTCAGCAATGGGATGGTGCGAAAAATCCGACTGCACGGCCGTTCGCAAGGTGATTGACAGGAGAAGGTCGTTTGTGGGTGGTAACTGAGCTTTTATTGGTAGTGTCCAGAAAAACGCAGGCGTGCCCAAGCGTTTTCAGGGAGAGTGTCTGACGTCAGCTTCGGCCCCGATCAGCCTGTTCTCATCACACTGTAGGAGTAAGTCCTGGGCTGCGCAGAGACGGCACACAGTGCATTTTTGCAGCTCGGCGTACACATGCGATCGCACACTTACACGGTGAATTTACACTGCCCCTGGAGGTGGCAACTATCTGAATGCAGGACTGCAAAGTTAGCAGCCCAGTGATCAGGTCTGAATCACCCCCTGTATTTGTTCCTAATTGTAGAGCATTGCTGAGCATCATGCTATAAAAATATATGTTATTAATTGTGATATCAATATAATAATCATAATCGATCGGTATAGTAGTGGTTAAGGTGTTAGGTCCAATTTAAAATTCAGGAACTAACTTATTACCTACCTACAGGTCTACTTGTAAAATCTTGCACTTTTCTCAATAAAATGACAGGTGTTAGTGATTTCTGCTGTACAGTATTTAGCAATCTGGGACTACAGGCGAGCTCCCCCCTGCTATGGGAGGGTTCTCTGCTCTTCACCGGCATCTTAATGCAGCCAGCGAAGGGGTTCCGGCGTATGTGCATGCCTAGCCACTTGCACGTATTCAGCATTGAACAGAGGGAATTTACTGAAAGTAACCTGAATGGCGTTATCCTGTGATGAAAAGTAAACCATTGTATTGCTTGCCAAATTGCGGAATGCCTCTGTCCCCATAGACCTCTATAGGGAGGTCAGCAGCGATAAAAAAAAAAAGCGACATAAGACCTGGAGGAAACAGTCCATTAAAAAGAAGTGAGCTCAACTAATATAAAATGTTTTAATTCATAATAGAATCAAATATTTATCTGTCTCAATCACAGCACTGAGGTCATGGGTTCGATTCTCACCATTGCCCTATCTGTGCGGAATGTGTATATTCTCCATGTGCTTGCGTGTGTTTCCTCCGGGTACTAAGGTTTCCTCCTACAGTCCAAAAATATACCGATAGGTTAATTGGTTCCCAACAAAAAAAATATCCCTAGTGTGTAAGTTTGTGAGTGTACATGGGCAGACTAGATGGGCCAAGTGGTTCTTACCTGCTGCCAAATTCTATATTTCTAAGTTTCGATGTAACAAACAATAAATAATACAAAAAGGAAATTAATAAAAACTGAAAACCATTATGCACAACCAATTGGTGGCAATAACTAATATATATATATATATATAGGGATGCTGCTGGATCGGCACTCTACATGATAGTGATAACAAGTACCTGCGTGCCCTTGTGTAAATAAATAGTCCTCTAGATACTCTCCTGGCAGAGAGAGCAAAACACGGCACTGCAGGGTTTTCAAATAGCTGAAGTTTAATTCAACGTTTCGGGACCCAAAGTCCCGTCGTCAGGAAAATATCATACAAACAGTGACATGTGAAGGGCTTACCTTATATCCCTGAATCGTCCATATCTCCCCCTCCTCCTCATTTCCAGATGCACGCCGAAGCCGGGGCGCCGTCAGCGGGACGGAAGGGGCGTGTCGCATATGTGTGACGTCAGCTCCACATGTCCCTGCGGTTGCTAGGCAACCCCCATACACATCCTATGGTTGCTAGGCGCCGCTCTGATGCGAGTCCCTGTGATCGGCGTGTTCTGTAAGAGACATTGGTGGGGAGAATAGACATAAACATACACCCAGTGACAATAGAAAAACATTTAAAACTACATAAAACACAACATGAAAAAACGTGACATGAGTAGCAAAGGCCAGTGGATATTATGACCGCCAATGATTCCTAGGGAGAAAAGTAATTATGTATTCATGCACTGAGGAAAAAAGCTCACATCTATTTGAAACCCACAGGTGTATCCAACAAGATTATAAGGCGTGTATTAAAATTAATATAGGGGAGCACCCCCTCGCTGGACCGTGACCTGTGGGTAACGAGCTAAGTGTGCAAACTATGGTAATGAAATAACATCAATACATTTATGTTAAAGAGTTCCACATAATTCTTTCATTTAGGCCGTTGGGGGCTACCGTGTTGAGACGGAAAATCCACGAGGCTTCACGACGTAAAAGTGTCTTGGTACGGTCCCCTCCCCTGTTGGGTGGAGGGATTTGATCGATGATCATATATGTTAGGCTTGACAAAGGATGATGATGATCTCTGAAGTGAGTAGCAACAGGTTGATCGTTAGGCTTGCCATTTATAGCGGCTTTAATGGCAGAACGGTGTAAAGCCATTCGCTCCTTGAATTTACGTGTAGTCATACCTACGTAGTATAGCTTACACGGACAAATAAGCACATAAACTACAAACCGAGAATCACAGGACAAATGGTGTCTGATTCTGTATTCTGTAGAATTATGCGGGTGTTTAAAGATGGAACCTGTAAGGAGAAATTTACATGTTTCACACTTTGGACATCTAAAGCAGCCCATTTTGCCATAATTGGAGCGTTTGGGAGAACTGGTTATGTCGGTATGGACCAAAAGGTCCCGTAAATTGCGTCCCCTGCGATAGCAGGTCATCGGTCGTACTTCTTTGAAGGTTCTTAACGTTTGATCCGTGGATACAATAGGCCAAAGCGCTTTGCAGGCTTTTGGAATAAGGGCACTTGCTGTATCGAATGTGGTGATCCATGGAAAAACGTCTGTTCTTGGTTCTTTCATGGTGCTTTGTAATAAATCAGATCTATTGAGAGCCATAACTCGATTCTTGGTCTGTTGGAGTTTATTCAAGTTGTATCCTCTATCCCGGAACTTGTAGAGGACTTGATCTAATTGTTGTGAAAGTTCTTGGGTATCGCTGCAAATACGTGCAATTCGCAACATCTGCGAGTATGGAAGACCATTTTTTAGAGGAGGCGGATGGTGGCTGCTGGCTAGAAGAAGGGTGTTGCGATCAGTATCTTTACTGTGAACTGTGGTAGATATCTGTTTGTTAATGATCTTAACTGTTACATCCAGGAAGGAGATAGTTTGATTGTTCCATCTGTATGTAAATTTAATCGGATTAGCCATCTTATTGATCTCTTGCATCATGGAGATGAACAATTCAGGGCCCCCATCCCACAGCATGAACAGATCATCTATGTACCGGCAAAATAACCGAATGTTGTTTGCATACTGCCCGGAGAAAAACATACGATTCTCTTGTTTAAACATGTAAATGTTGGCATATGACGGAGAGACCGCTGATCCCATGGCACAGCCGGCTTGTTGTAAATAGAAGTAGCCGTCAAACATAAAATAATTCCGATTTAAAATAAGTTCCAATAGTCTCAGAAACAAATCAACATCCATTTCTAATTCTGAAATATATTGTGCCAGGAATTCTCTCATTGCCAATAGGCCATCATCGTGGGGTATGGAGGTATACAAACTCTCCACATCCATCACACACATAATGGTGTCTTCCGAAATGTCTTTGAAGTTAAGAAGTAAATTGAGGAAATTTGTGGTGTCTTTCAAGTGTGTAGGTTGATTGACAATGAGTGGTTGGAGTAACATGTCCAAATATTGAGAGACCGGTTGGTATAGGCTGCCCCGTGCTGATATTATTGGGCGCCCAGGCGGGTCCACCAAGCGTTTATGAATCTTTGGAATTGTATATAATATTGGGATGATAGGATCCGCTTGTGTTAAGGCTGCCTGTAGGGGTTGATCAATCAATTTTGAATTAACAGCTTCTTGTAGCACGACTCCAAGTTCTTTTTGAAATTTAGTGGTGGGGTCAAAAGTCAACTTTTTGTATGTGTTTTGATCAGAGAGTTGCCGCTGTACTTCTTTCCGGTAATCGTCTATGTTTTGCACGACGATTCCCCCTCCCTTGTCGGCAGGTCTGATGGTAATGCTTTTTTCTGTTTTTAATTTATTGAGAGCCTGCCACTGTGCTTTGTTCAAATTGGAGTGTCTTTGAGGTGGAGTGGCCGTGTAACGGGTCATAGAATCATCCAGAAGTCTGGTGAAGGTTTTTATACTTGAATTCGTGGATACTGGATCAAAGTTGGAACTGGAGCGAGATTGAATGAATTTAGCCGACGGATGGGTCACTGGTGCAGATGACTTATCCTGAAAGAATTCTTTTAATCTTAGTTTTCTATTAAGACGGTGAACGTCCATTTGCCAGTTGAACTCATTATGGGACACTGTTGGCACAAAGGAGAGTCCATGATTTAATAGGTCCTCCTCGTTTTTCGTTAGAGGACGGTCTGAGAGATTAAAGACAAGATTTACTTTTTTGCTTTTGGCTTTATGGTTCCTTTCGTTTTGGCCTCCACGGCGGGTTCTGGAGTTTTTGGTGTTGCGGCCCGCCGTGTGGCAACCCCTAAAGGGGGTCTACGGCTGTTACCTGGACCATCAGAGTCAACTCCTGTGAAATCACTGTCGCTCTGGGATGATTGGGGTCCCGATAAATCGCGTTGTTTCCGCGACCGCCAGTGTGGTTTGGAATGTTTGTTATATTGTCTTGTCGGTTCGGTTCCTGTTAGCCAGCGGTACACACTATTAGTGTCGTAATCCTGCTGGACCACCTGCAGTTTATTTTTCTTAAATTTCTGTAATTCTCTTTTGTAAGCGTCCACTTGTGTTTGTAGCTTTTCCCACCAGTGATCGTGTTCGTGATCATTCAATACTGAAGAATTCGTTAAACGAAGATCTGCAATCTTAGTTTTTGTGGATTTAAGCTCTTTGCCAGATTCTTCAATTACAAGTAACATCAGGTCTAAACTGCACTTGTTCAGAATGGCAATCCATCTTCTGCAAAAATCTGGATTTTTTCTGCCAATAGTTGGAACGTTGCGCACTCGGAAACCTCGCGGAATGAGTTTGCGACGAAAGTAATCAGACAATGATTGTCCATGTAAGGTGTAATCGACCTCTTTTTTCTTGAAACGTAATAGCGTATGGTATACGTCTTCTGCTGAAGTGTCCTCAGGATCTTCCTCATCAAATAAGATGTTAGCAGCCTCTTCATCTGTAAAGCAGAGGGTTTCCCCGATAGGTGTTTGTAATGCTGCAAATCCGGTACCATCATTTGTAGTGGAGGAGGTCGTTGCCACGGGTGATTGCTTACTCATGGTGCTTCAAATGAAAAAATCGCAGAGATGTCTCACCAAAAAGAATAAAGAAAAAAAGAAAAGAAAAAAAGGAGGTGTGTAGAAACTGGATTGCACCAGTTGCTGCCGGATACGTAGATAATATCCCCTTGGAAAATTTTGGTCCATACCGACATAACCAGTTCTCCCAAACGCTCCAATTATGGCAAAATGGGCTGCTTTAGATGTCCAAAGTGTGAAACATGTAAATTTCTCCTTACAGGTTCCATCTTTAAACACCCGCATAATTCTACAGAATACAGAATCAGACACCATTTGTCCTGTGATTCTCGGTTTGTAGTTTATGTGCTTATTTGTCCGTGTAAGCTATACTACGTAGGTATGACTACACGTAAATTCAAGGAGCGAATGGCTTTACACCGTTCTGCCATTAAAGCCGCTATAAATGGCAAGCCTAACGATCAACCTGTTGCTACTCACTTCAGAGATCATCATCATCCTTTGTCAAGCCTAACATATATGATCATCGATCAAATCCCTCCACCCAACAGGGGAGGGGACCGTACCAAGACACTTTTACGTCGTGAAGCCTCGTGGATTTTCCGTCTCAACACGGTAGCCCCCAACGGCCTAAATGAAAGAATTATGTGGAACTCTTTAACATAAATGTATTGATGTTATTTCATTACCATAGTTTGCACACTTAGCTCGTTACCCACAGGTCACGGTCCAGCGAGGGGGTGCTCCCCTATATTAATTTTAATACACGCCTTATAATCTTGTTGGATACACCTGTGGGTTTCAAATAGATGTGAGCTTTTTTCCTCAGTGCATGAATACATAATTACTTTTCTCCCTAGGAATCATTGGCGGTCATAATATCCACTGGCCTTTGCTACTCATGTCACGTTTTTTCATGTTGTGTTTTATGTAGTTTTAAATGTTTTTCTATTGTCACTGGGTGTATGTTTATGTCTATTCTCCCCACCAATGTCTCTTACAGAACACGCCGATCACAGGGACTCGCATCAGAGCGGCGCCTAGCAACCATAGGATGTGTATGGGGGTTGCCTAGCAACCGCAGGGACATGTGGAGCTGACGTCACACATATGCGACACGCCCCTTCCGTCCCGCTGACGGCGCCCCGGCTTCGGCGTGCATCTGGAAATGAGGAGGAGGGGGAGATATGGACGATTCAGGGATATAAGGTAAGCCCTTCACATGTCACTGTTTGTATGATATTTTCCTGACGACGGGACTTTGGGTCCCGAAACGTTGAATTAAACTTCAGCTATTTGAAAACCCTGCAGTGCCGTGTTTTGCTCTCTCTGCCAGGAGAGTATCTAGAGGACTATTTATTTACACAAGGGCACGCAGGTACTTGTTATCACTATCATGTAGAGTGCCGATCCAGCAGCATCCCTATGAATTGGACTGTCCGAGCTAAGGACACCCCAGGGTTAAGGCACCTCTATAAATTTTCCAAGGGGATATTATCTACGTATCCGGCAGCAACTGGTGCAATCCAGTTTCTACACACCTCCTTTTTTTCTTTTCTTTTTTTCTTTATTCTTTTTGGTGAGACATCTCTGCGATTTTTTCATTTGAAGCACCATGAGTAAGCAATCACCCGTGGCAACGACCTCCTCCACTACAAATGATGGTACCGGATTTGCAGCATTACAAACACCTATCGGGGAAACCCTCTGCTTTACAGATGAAGAGGCTGCTAACATCTTATTTGATGAGGAAGATCCTGAGGACACTTCAGCAGAAGACGTATACCATACGCTATTACGTTTCAAGAAAAAAGAGGTCGATTACACCTTACATGGACAATCATTGTCTGATTACTTTCGTCGCAAACTCATTCCGCGAGGTTTCCGAGTGCGCAACGTTCCAACTATTGGCAGAAAAAATCCAGATTTTTGCAGAAGATGGATTGCCATTCTGAACAAGTGCAGTTTAGACCTGATGTTACTTGTAATTGAAGAATCTGGCAAAGAGCTTAAATCCACAAAAACTAAGATTGCAGATCTTCGTTTAACGAATTCTTCAGTATTGAATGATCACGAACACGATCACTGGTGGGAAAAGCTACAAACACAAGTGGACGCTTACAAAAGAGAATTACAGAAATTTAAGAAAAATAAACTGCAGGTGGTCCAGCAGGATTACGACACTAATAGTGTGTACCGCTGGCTAACAGGAACCGAACCGACAAGACAATATAACAAACATTCCAAACCACACTGGCGGTCGCGGAAACAACGCGATTTATCGGGACCCCAATCATCCCAGAGCGACAGTGATTTCACAGGAGTTGACTCTGATGGTCCAGGTAACAGCCGTAGACCCCCTTTAGGGGTTGCCACACGGCGGGCCGCAACACCAAAAACTCCAGAACCCGCCGTGGAGGCCAAAACGAAAGGAACCATAAAGCCAAAAGCAAAAAAGTAAATCTTGTCTTTAATCTCTCAGACCGTCCTCTAACGAAAAACGAGGAGGACCTATTAAATCATGGACTCTCCTTTGTGCCAACAGTGTCCCATAATGAGTTCAACTGGCAAATGGACGTTCACCGTCTTAATAGAAAACTAAGATTAAAAGAATTCTTTCAGGATAAGTCATCTGCACCAGTGACCCATCCGTCGGCTAAATTCATTCAATCTCGCTCCAGTTCCAACTTTGATCCAGTATCCACGAATTCAAGTATAAAAACCTTCACCAGACTTCTGGATGATTCTATGACCCGTTACACGGCCACTCCACCTCAAAGACACTCCAATTTGAACAAAGCACAGTGGCAGGCTCTCAATAAATTAAAAACAGAAAAAAGCATTACCATCAGACCTGCCGACAAGGGAGGGGGAATCGTCGTGCAAAACATAGACGATTACCGGAAAGAAGTACAGCGGCAACTCTCTGATCAAAACACATACAAAAAGTTGACTTTTGACCCCACCACTAAATTTCAAAAAGAACTTGGAGTCGTGCTACAAGAAGCTGTTAATTCAAAATTGATTGATCAACCCCTACAGGCAGCCTTAACACAAGCGGATCCTATCATCCCAATATTATATACAATTCCAAAGATTCATAAACGCTTGGTGGACCCGCCTGGGCGCCCAATAATATCAGCACGGGGCAGCCTATACCAACCGGTCTCTCAATATTTGGACATGTTACTCCAACCACTCATTGTCAATCAACCTACACACTTGAAAGACACCACAAATTTCCTCAATTTACTTCTTAACTTCAAAGACATTTCGGAAGACACCATTATGTGTGTGATGGATGTGGAGAGTTTGTATACCTCCATACCCCACGATGATGGCCTATTGGCAATGAGAGAATTCCTGGCACAATATATTTCAGAATTAGAAATGGATGTTGATTTGTTTCTGAGACTATTGGAACTTATTTTAAATCGGAATTATTTTATGTTTGACGGCTACTTCTATTTACAACAAGCCGGCTGTGCCATGGGATCAGCGGTCTCTCCGTCATATGCCAACATTTACATGTTTAAACAAGAGAATCGTATGTTTTTCTCCGGGCAGTATGCAAACAACATTCGGTTATTTTGCCGGTACATAGATGATCTGTTCATGCTGTGGGATGGGGGCCCTGAATTGTTCATCTCCATGATGCAAGAGATCAATAAGATGGCTAATCCGATTAAATTTACATACAGATGGAACAATCAAACTATCTCCTTCCTGGATGTAACAGTTAAGATCTTTAACAAACAGATATCTACCACAGTTCACAGTAAAGATACTGATCGCAACACCCTTCTTCTAGCCAGCAGCCACCATCCGCCTCCTCTAAAAAATGGTCTTCCATACTCGCAGATGTTGCGAATTGCACGTATTTGCAGCGATACCCAAGAACTTTCACAACAATTAGATCAAGTCCTCTACAAGTTCCGGGATAGAGGATACAACTTGAATAAACTCCAACAGACCAAGAATCGAGTTATGGCTCTCAATAGATCTGATTTATTACAAAGCACCATGAAAGAACCAAGAACAGACGTTTTTCCATGGATCACCACATTCGATACAGCAAGTGCCCTTATTCCAAAAGCCTGCAAAGCGCTTTGGCCTATTGTATCCACGGATCAAACGTTAAGAACCTTCAAAGAAGTACGACCGATGACCTGCTATCGCAGGGGACGCAATTTACGGGACCTTTTGGTCCATACCGACATAACCAGTTCTCCCAAACGCTCCAATTATGGCAAAATGGGCTGCTTTAGATGTCCAAAGTGTGAAACATGTAAATTTCTCCTTACAGGTTCCATCTTTAAACACCCGCATAATTCTACAGAATACAGAATCAGACACCATTTGTCCTGTGATTCTCGGTTTGTAGTTTATGTGCTTATTTGTCCGTGTAAGCTATACTACGTAGGTATGACTACACGTAAATTCAAGGAGCGAATGGCTTTACACCGTTCTGCCATTAAAGCCGCTATAAATGGCAAGCCTAACGATCAACCTGTTGCTACTCACTTCAGAGATCATCATCATCCTTTGTCAAGCCTAACATATATGATCATCGATCAAATCCCTCCACCCAACAGGGGAGGGGACCGTACCAAGACACTTTTACGTCGTGAAGCCTCGTGGATTTTCCGTCTCAACACGGTAGCCCCCAACGGCCTAAATGAAAGAATTATGTGGAACTCTTTAACATAAATGTATTGATGTTATTTCATTACCATAGTTTGCACACTTAGCTCGTTACCCACAGGTCACGGTCCAGCGAGGGGGTGCTCCCCTATATTAATTTTAATACACGCCTTATAATCTTGTTGGATACACCTGTGGGTTTCAAATAGATGTGAGCTTTTTTCCTCAGTGCATGAATACATAATTACTTTTCTCCCTAGGAATCATTGGCGGTCATAATATCCACTGGCCTTTGCTACTCATGTCACGTTTTTTCATGTTGTGTTTTATGTAGTTTTAAATGTTTTTCTATTGTCACTGGGTGTATGTTTATGTCTATTCTCCCCACCAATGTCTCTTACAGAACACGCCGATCACAGGGACTCGCATCAGAGCGGCGCCTAGCAACCATAGGATGTGTATGGGGGTTGCCTAGCAACCGCAGGGACATGTGGAGCTGACGTCACACATATGCGACACGCCCCTTCCGTCCCGCTGACGGCGCCCCGGCTTCGGCGTGCATCTGGAAATGAGGAGGAGGGGGAGATATGGACGATTCAGGGATATAAGGTAAGCCCTTCACATGTCACTGTTTGTATGATATTTTCCTGACGACGGGACTTTGGGTCCCGAAACGTTGAATTAAACTTCAGCTATTTGAAAACCCTGCAGTGCCGTGTTTTGCTCTCTCTGCCAGGAGAGTATCTAGAGGACTATATATATATATATATATATATATATATATATATATACCGTATATATATATATATATATATATATAAAATATTTAATTAATGTAAAGAATCAACTGCTATATATCACTGTAATTTAGTCCATATTTATCCAGATTATAAAACAACATTTTTGGTCAAGCAGATTAGTCTCATCACTCAGTGTCCGTGTTAGTAAGCTTATTTGTAATTAGCATGGTGAAGTCCAGTCTTTAATAGAACTTGGTTAGTATAGTGTTAGGCAGATTAGTCTCCACCGTAACATACCATATTATGGCATCTAATATCCAGCTATCTGAGTGTTGACATTCTGAATGTATAACGTGGTCTCTACCTGTGCTTCCTGGATTTGGTACCGAATGCTGTTTATTGATTTAACCTTGGCTTTGATATTGACAACTTTTGTATGCTGCTTGCCCTGACCAAGGAATTGTTATTGGACAGCACAATTTGTCTTTATCGCTTACACTGCAGTTCCTCTTAGAACCATCGCAGACATAAGGCCTGATTCAAAGATGGAGGCATGTTGAGACTGTTTCGAGAGAATGTTATTTATGCCATTACTGAATGCCTTTGAATTATTGCACTAATAGGTCTTCATTGTGTTTGCTGATATATGATATTGTTATATTAAGTGTATAACGGCCACAGAGTGTGTTGCTATTGGGCTTTACAGTTATGTGACCAATTATTCTGGGTGTACGTACAGTATCATAGTTACCTATATAGTGTACAGTATCAAGAGTATTTATTATTGGAAAGTATTTTGAATATTGTATCTTTGGAACTGCACAGCTTATCTAACAATGCCCCATAGGGTTGCCCATAACAGAGGCCTAGATCTAAATTATTTCAGAATTACAGTAACTGTGGCCTATACGAAGTTACAAAATTGTAATATTGTTTTATTATAAACATAATATTATTTTATTAAACATTTGCTAATTACTCCTTTACCTTAAACAGTTACAGTGACTCAGTGCTGCAACTGAATCAATTTAAATGTCACTTCATTTACTGGTGTCTACTGTATATCTGGGATTTGGGGTTCTCTGTTCCTCTGCCATGCTGTGACAGGAAGACGACCAAGAAGAGCCTTCTAAGATCAGGTACGTTCCACTCTATATTCAGCACTCACCACTAGGGGTGTCACTGTATTATTGCCTAGTATATTTTATTATAGACCTGATTAGTGTCCTGATTACTCTCTCAATAATACAACACACATTGAAGTCCTGACGGCATCCAACTACTGATAAGCAGAGAAAGCTTTAACATAGTTACAGTAATAGATCTGGGCTCTCCTGCCTTTACAGTACAATGGGGGTAATTCTGAGTTGATCGCAGCAGCAAGTTTGTTAGCAATTGAGCAAAACCATGTGCACTGCAGGGGGGCAGATATAACATGTATATAGAGAGTTAGATTTGGGTGGCATGTGTTCAACCTGAAATCTAAATTGCAGCGTAAATATAAAGCAGCCAGTATTTACCCTGCACAGAAAAAAAATAACCCACGCAAATCTAACTCTCTCTGCAAATGTATATCTGCCACACCTGCAGTGCACATGGTTTTGCCCAACTGCTAACAAATTTGCTGCTGCGATCAACTCAGAATTACCCCCAATGTCCATTATTCAATATTAGACCCTTAGGGGTGTATTTACTAATGGTCGATTTTGAAAGTCTTTTATTGATTTCAAATTGATGGAAAACAATCTAAACTGATGTTATGTTCCACACATTTAAAAATGGGATGCGACAGCCAGAATATTGACAGTGGGATCTCGACAGTCAGAATCCCAAAGGAACCCGCTGGTAAGTACGGGAGTTAGGGTTAGGCACTAGGGGGAGGGTTAGACTGCGGTAGTGGGGGAGGTTAGGGTTAGGCTGCGGGGGGGGAGGATGGCTATGGTTAGGCTGCGGGAGCGGACGGTTAGGGCTGTGGTGGTGGGGTAGATTAGGATTAGGCTGTGGGAGGGGATGGTTAGGGTTAGGCTGCGGGGGGAAGGAAGGCTAGGGTTAGGCTGCGGGAGTGGACGGTAAGGGTTAGGCTGTGGTGGTGGGGGAGGTTAGGATTAGGCTGCGGTGATGGGGGAGGTTAGAATTAGGCCACTGGAGGGGAAGGTTAGGGTAAGGCTGCGGTGGTGGGAGAGGTTAGGATTAGGCTGCGGGAGGGGACGGTTAGGATTAGGCTGCGGTGGTGGGGGAGGTTAGGATTAGGCCGCAGGAGGGGAAAGTTAGAGCTAGGCTGCAGGGGGAGGAAGGCTAGGGTTAGGCTGCGAGAGGGGATATTAGGGTTAGGGTATATTGGTGGTGGAGGTTAGGATTAGGCCACGGGAGGGGACGGTTAGGGTTAGGCTGCTGTGGTGGGGGAGGTTAGGATTAGGCTGCGGGAGGGGACAGTTAGGATTAGGCTGTGGTGGTGGGGGAGGTTAAGATTAGGCTGCGGGGGGAGAACAGCTCTGGTTAGGCTGCAGGAGGGGAAGGCTAGGGTTAGACTGCGGGGGGAGGAAGGCTAGGATTAGACTGCGGGATGGGACAGTTAGGGTTAGGCTGTGGTGGTAAGGGAGGTAAGTGTTAGGCTGTGGGGGGAGGAAGGCTAGGGTTAAGCTGCGGAAGGGGACACTTAGGGTTAGGCTGTGGTGGATGCGGAGGTTAGGGTTAGGCTGCGGGGGGAGGAACGCTAGGGTTAGGCTGCGGGAGGGTACAGTTAGGGTTAGGCTGCGGTGGAGGGGGAGGTTAGGGTTAGGCTGCAGGGGGAGGAAGGCTAGGGTTAGGCTGCGGGGGGAGGAATGCTGGGGTTAGGCTGCAGGAGGGGACAGTTAGGGTTAGGCTGCGGTGGTATGGAAGGTTAGGGTGAGGCTGCAGGGGGAGGACGGCTATGGTTAGGCTGCAGGAGGGGAATGCTAGGGTTAGGCTGGGGAGGGAGGAAGGCTAGGATTAGGCTGCGGGATGGGACAGTTAGGGTTAGGCTGCGGTGGTAAGGGAGGTAAGGGTTAGGCTGCGGGAGGGGACGATTAGGGTTAGGTTGCGGTGGATGGGGAGGTTAGGGTTAGGCTGCGTGGGGAGGAAGGCTAGGGTTAGGCTGTGGGAGGGGACAGTTAGGGTTAGGCTGTGGTGGAGGGGATGTTAGTGTTAGGCTGCGGGGGGAAGAAGGCTGGGGTTAGGCTGCTGAAGGGGACAGTTAGGGTCAGGTTGCGGTGGCATGGGAGGTTAAGGTGAGGCTGCAGGAGGGATGGGTTTGGGATAGGCTTTAAATAATTACTGGGATCCGTCTGGATTTTGACTCTTGGGATGCTGCTGTCGGCATTCTGACTATCGAGATACTGACTGCTGTGATTTCATACCCAAGTAAATATACCCCTTACAGTACAAATAACCTTACTCTGTATATAACAAACAATTGTAATTACTGTTGTTATTTTCTGGACTTAGTAAGTTAATATTAATTAAATTAATATTAAAATGCTAAATATGTCTATGTTTACTGAACATGTTGTGATAGAATTATAGTGTCAAATATTCAAGAAAGACCCCTTCACATAATGGACCTGATTCTGATTTGGGAGTAAAGCAAATCAAACAAGTTACTTTGTCTCTGGAACAAACCATGGCCCTCATTCCGAGTTGTTCGCTCGCAAGCTGCTTTTAGCAGCATTGCACACGCTAAGCCGCCGCCTACTGGGAGTGAATCTTAGCTTAGCAGAATTGCGAATGAAAGATTCTCAAAATTGCGAATAGAAATTTCTTTGCAGTTTCTGAGTAGCTCGACACTTACTCTGCCACTGCGATCAGTTCAGTCAGTTTCGTTCCTGGTTTGACGTCACAAACACACCCAGCGTTCACCCAGACACTCCCCCGTTTCTCCAGCCACTCCCGCGTTTTTCCCAGAAACAGCAGCGTTTTTACACACACACCCATAAAACGGCCAGTTTCCGCCCAGAAACACCCACTTCCTGTCAATCACACTCCGATCACCAGAACGAAGGAAAAACCTCGTAATGCCGTGAGTAAAATACCAAACTTCTTAGCAAATTTACTTGACGCAGCCGCAGTGCGAACATTGCGCATGCGCAGTTAGCGGAAAATCGCACCGATGCGAAGAAAAATAACGAGCAAACAACTCGGAATGAGGGCCCATGTTGTAATGCAAGGGGAGCAAATACATTTATATATGTTCGGTGCAGGATAAATACCTGCTGCTTTTGCATGTAGCCTACAAACGTCACACAGCTTTATTTTTATACTGCAATTTAGATTTTGGTTTTGACACACCCCACCCAAATCTAAATGTCTCTGCACATGTTACATCTGCCCCACCTGTAGTGCAGCATGGTTTTGCCCAGGTGCACATTACTTGCTTTTCTTTTGGCCTTGCTTCCAAATCAGAATCAGGCCCAACACATCTACTCAGTTGTCTCTGGAAATGACTTTGAAGTGTTGACAACTCTGAGTATAAACTGACATAATGGCCCTCATTCCGAGTTGTTCGCTCGCTAGCTGCTTTTAGCAGCTTTGCACACGCTAAGCCGCCGCCCTCTGGGAGTGTTTCTTAGCTTAGCAGAATTGCGAACAAAAGATTAGCAGAATTGCGAATAGAAATTTCTTAGCAGTTTCTGAGTAGCTCCAGACTTACTCCTACAGTGCGATCAGCTCAGGCCGTTTCGTTCCTGATTTGACGTCACAAACACACCCAGCGTTCGCCCAGACACTCCCCCGTTTCTCCAGCCACTCCCGCGTTTTTCCCTGAAACGCCTGCGTTTTTCCGCACACTCCCATAAAACGGCCAGTTTCCGCCCAGAAACACCCACTTCCTGTCAATCACACTCCGATCACCAGAACTATGAAAAATCTTCGTTAGGCCGTGAGTAAAATACCAAACTTTTGTGCTAATTTACTTGGCGCAGGCGCACTGCGAACATTGCGCATGCGCAGTTTGCGATAAATCGCTCCGTTGCGAAAAAAACTAACGAGCGAACAACTCGGAATGACCCCCAATGTTGGGATTTTCCACACTTTCAATTAAAATTTTGACAAAATTTGTCTTTTTTTAAGAAAGTATAAGATTGAACAATTTCAAAGAAAAATTAGTTTATTTATTAATTACAAAATGTAAACTTATTTCCCCAGACAAACATTGACTACAAAACAGCTGCAGCCCAAACCAGCAATAACTTATCTGGGGGTATTACAGTGAATCTCTGTGACGTTGGAATGTCTAGTTAAGTACCAACTTGGCAGCTGTTCACTAACTGCTCGAATTCCATCCCAAAACTATTCTACACTAAGTCAATGGCTTGATGAGTTTATTCCTAGTAAAGCCATCATCGTCTGCTATATGTCACCAAACATAGTGATGTTCTTGTTTCTAGAATTCCTCCCTGTACAGAGGAGCCAACATGTCTGCCTCATTGCCTCACTGGACATGGGTGCATGGGCTGGATTATAACCCAAATCCCCCTGAATACCATGCTTTGGTTTAACATATAACCAATTTGTAAACAGTAGCTTTTCAACACCTACAGTAAAGCTAAAGTAAAGAAGTATAAACCAAATGATTATAGACCAAATCCAGTATATATTTGTGTTCCTAAAAGCAGAGCAGCAAAAATAAAAGCTTATCAGGATATATTTAGAACTAAAGCCTAAATAAGGCTAGATTGTGTATGATATTTATATTCTGATGCTCTATGCAGTATTCAGCTCAACTATATAATTCATTACTTTTTGCCATGAATGATAGTTTTCTGTCTGACAAATGCTCAAGTGTCCTTGAGCAATTCAATTTGTGGGAAGGGGAACTTCTGCCTGACAAATGCTAAAGAGAGCAATTCAATTTGTGGGAAGGGGCTCTTCTGTCTGGCAAATGCTCAAGTGAGCAATTCAATTTGTGGGAAGGGGCATCTCATATGCGGAGTTATTTGGCCACATGCAGGTAATGGATTACCAGAACTACATTAATGTTTACAGACGGAGGCGACAAGGGGAGAGGGCCAGTGGTGGATTCAAAAGGACTCACAAGCTGAATAAACCTGCTGCGGTGGTGCCTAGGCCAGATTCAGCCTGGGACACTGTTGCTTTTCTAAAAAGCTAGCCCACCGCAACCCTGATTCATGGTGAGAGACATTTTTTCCATTTGCACATTCACCTTCTAACTGGTCCAGCCCCACAGATGCACTTTATTTGTGTATGTTCATGTCAGTATTTTGTGTTTTAATAAAAGTTTGTACATTTTAACTTTTATTTGGCCTATTGGTTTGTTGGCCGGGAAATCCCTCTAAACAAAAAGGGATACATCTTTTAATATTTAGCGCCAGTGCAAACTACACCATTTTCACTTGCTTTTCGGTATATGGAATTTATGTGTTTTTTCCCTGGTGTGTAGAAGCAGGGCTGCTTATATTTATTTGCTGCGCAACATTGCGGTTGTACACCCATCTTCTTTTGCCAGAACTACATTAATAAAAATAATTATGAGATAGAGTTATCTGATTTAGCATTTAGCATTTAGTGCTATAATAAAAGTAAAGCAAATAAGCTAATGACCATTAATAATAATGTATAATTAATATTATTAGTTAAGCAGAGATACCGTACTGTATCTGCTATGACTGTTTATTTTCAACCATAAACGCAGTCCCTATAGGCTTCTAAGGGGACTGCAAAATTGGCAAATTTTCAGACCTTGGCCTCATTTACTAATGGCATCTTTAGATGGCATTAGCCAGTGTAGCCTATAGGGTACATAAATGCATTTTTTTCAGAGAGAGATCTGAAAGGTCTTGCCTTTACCAGTATGGGCTCTTATTAGAGCCTGTGCTGGTAGCGGCATGGCCTTTCAGACCTCTCTGAAAAGCGGCATTATGTACCCAATATGTACCCCTCAACAGTAGTAAATTGCACTGAAAAACAATACCAAATTGCCTTGGTACATGGGGGGTCATTCCGAGTTGATCGCTCGCTAGCTGTTTTTAGCAGCCGTGCAAACACTATGCCGCCTCCCACTGGGAGTGTATTTTAGCTTAGCCCCTGTCCCCCTGCTGTAGCCTAATTGTATCCCCCCACCACCACCCACAATGCCTAACCATAACCTCCTGACGACGCCTAATCCTAACCATCCACATTTCACACGACAGCATTTCAAAGGTTGACAATGTGGGCATATCGACATTCCCAGGATGTTAACATGGTGCCTGCTGACGTGTTGAACCATGTAATAGGTTTTTTTTTTTACTAGAGATGTAAAAAAAGAAGAAAGAATACTAAATCTTTTTCTGGGGCACACTTTATGAATATTTTGTTTGAATAATTATAAAATTAAAACAAATTTTATTAATGAAAACAAATTTAAAATACAAGGCTTAGTGCGACATATCTTGATAAGCCTGGCTAAACGGCCAATATTTATGCGAAAATATAAATCAATATTAATATCCGGTTACCCCTTACATTTAATCTGCATACACCAATAAATCAATTTGGGGGGAGGGGGGGGGGGGGGGGGATCTGGTCGCTCAATTCACCACCACTCAAAAAAGCAACATATATAAATTAATGTTGGAGTTTACATGTTGAATTACTGACTCATAATTTAACGTTTCACAAACGCATGTAGATATCAAAAGAAAGCATGCATTGTTCCTGATATTATGTCACAAAAATTACAACATGATATGTATATCAGCCTTGACTCAGACAATCATTATTGCCTGAATTATCTGTGCCAATAGCTGAAACGTGATAGACAATTATCACTTTGCATAAATGTCCCTCTTATATATTTCCCAAGATAAAAGTATTATACTTCATTCAATACCCCAACATAAGCCGTTTTGCTATAGGTATTCCGTATAGATATGAATTTAATAGGTATGCATGTTGTCATTCAAAACCAACCCCGTTGATCGTATTGTTGCAGAAATTCAGTATCGATAAAAAATTGATTCAAATGGTATCCAGTATAAACTGGAGTGGAATAGCAAAGAACGGGATGCAAGGGAGTAAAGGGTCTTCTGCTGTCCTGTATCTGTTGCCACATCTAATACAGGATGAGAGAGACACCTGAAATCCCACCCTGATGTGAAAAAATAGAGAAGAGCTTGCCTCTGCTGTTTCTTTGGCTGCACAGGGAACCCTGATACCAAATATTGTGGTAGCGCAGGGTATCCCGGCTGCCGAAATGAGAGAGCCCGCTTACATCTCTAGTAAAAAAAAAACCCTATTGCATAGTCTTTTGACTATTTATCTGGGAGCACCACCAACCAAGCGCGTTTGCAGAAATTGAATAGCCAAACAGCCTTATGTTGGTTTATAATTATATGACACTTTATCTTTTCCAGTGCTGTTTTCAAAATCCCCCCTTTTTTTGCTGACGTGTTGAACCATGTTGACATTCTAGTGTCCATATTGTGAATGTCAACATGGTAATTGTTGACAATGTGACCAAATATACCTTATGTGGATGTGCTGCTCACTTACAGTATATAGTACTACTTGGTACTACTGCTTCCTACCCTAGGAGTGCTAAATGCCATTTGCATCCAATGCCATCTTTTGGTAATAAAAGTTGGTGTTTTGCCCACCTGTATCCATTATTGCAAACATCTTCTCTGCTACATACAGTATTTGCGGATACCCATCTTGTGTGAATCATTTGCGTCCAATGCCATCTCCTAGTATTAGGAAATGCTGGTCCCTCTGTATCATTTTTGGACACTGCCACTGCTCACAATGCTCCTGATTTAGGGTTGGACCTACAGATGTATCATTTTCATTTCAATGTGCCTTCATACACATTATGCAACCATAAGTCTGGCATATAAAAATTTCTGCCCCAAAAATGCTAAACTTGTCATCATCAACACCAAGCTTTGCACACAATTCATCTAGATCATGGGTTTTGAAACTTGGTCCTCAGGACTCCAAAAAGTTCATGTTTTCTGGTCTCCTCACAGATTCACAAGTGAAATAATCAGCTCCACCTGTGGATCTTTTAAAATGTATCAGTGAGTAATGACTACACCTGCTGGGTGACCTGGAAAATGTGAACTGTGTGGGGTCCTGAGGACCGAGTTTGAGAACCACTGATCTAGATGCAAAATTAGCATTTCATAGCTAATATGCTTCATGACGACACATGTAACACAAAATAAGATGCTCTCAAAGGGGACTGCATCACCTGCTCCACCCTCCCAATAACTAGTACCCTTTTCACACCGCAAAAATAAATAACCCAGTATCAACATGGTATATTGCCGGGTCAACATGGGTCGCTGTGCGGTGTGAAAGGGGACCCAATCACTGCATAGGGAGAGGCAGTGCAGAGATGATGTCATCTCCCAGCACCACCTCCCCACCCGCCCCTGATGCCAGCTCCGCCCCTTCCCGCGATATCAACAGTGCAGGCAGGGGCAGTGTGATGCTGGGTCCCACCAGGGAAGGACCCATTTCCAATTCCCAGGTGGGACCCGGCATTGCGGTGTGAAAGGGGCATAGGTGTTGTAAGTGTATGATACTGTATATGCAAACCTGCACAGGGGCAGTACTGGTATATCAGTTTTGCAGCAGCAGCACGGATATATACTGTAAGTGGAGGTACACTAATGTGCAAGCCTAAATGAGACTTGGAGGGCGGGGGGGGGGGGGGGTTATAATAGGGTGTGAGAATCAAGAAGTGAGAGATCTTGTGAGAAGAGATTTTGTGAGAGTTCTCCTGTTTATTTATACCCCTTTTCCACTAAAGCACGGGTCGCAGCCGTGTCGCCTGACACGGCTGCGACCTGTGCTACAGCCCCTTTTGAACAGCACTCACCAACCCGGCATATTGCCAGGTTGGTGACGCTGCTACTGACGCGGCAGGGGCGGCGCTGGGAGATCACATGATCTCCCAGCGCCGCCCTCCCTAAACACTGTGAACGGGAGCCGTGCCGCCTCGACACGGCACCCGTTCACACTAGACAGCTAGCCGGGTTGAACACGTGTTCTACCCGGGTAGGATTCCGGGAATTTGCCGGGGAACCCTTTTCCACTAGGGCAAAACACGGGTAAATGTGCGCCCCCGCACATTTACTCGTGTTTCTAAGAGCTAGTGGAAAAGGGGTATTAGTGGCAATCTCTCAGTTCCAGATTCTCACACCTTATTTCATTCCCCCCAATGTCAATATAGTAATTGAGAGGTCATTTTTATAGAAATATTGAAATAAATACAAATTTTAAAAAGCACAAAATAACATGATTTTTTTTAGCCTTTTTTTTTAGCCATTTTTTAACAAATTACCTTTTTCTATTTCATGTGAACCATATGCAACACAATAGCCTATTGAAAATTACTGCTGCTAAATTTGCGCAGCTAATTGAATAGTAAAAAAAAAACTAGCGGGCCAGCCATGTTGACTTGCTTTGCTAATTGAATATGCTCCTATATAAACATAGAAACATAGAATTTGACGGCAGATAAGAACCACTTGGCCCATCTAGTCTGCCCCTTTTTTATTTTATCCTTTAGGCAATCTCAACCCTTTTTTAACCTTAATTCTTTGTAAGGATATTCATATGCCTGTCCCAAGCATGTTTAAATTGCCCTACAGTCTTAGCCTCTACCACCTCTGATGGGAGGCTATTTACTGTACCTATTAGTAAATGTTACATTGTGTCATTTAATATTGAATAAATGAGTACATAAGTTTAGTGTCCCTTTAATTATATTGACACGTTTCATTGTCCACATTGTGAGGGCTCAGTTAACATAGCTACAACAAGCAAATGTTATTCCACAATGGTCACCTGGAATCCAGCCAGCCAATTGTTATTCTCTGGAATATACAGTATAATGCTGGTTCCTATCTGATGCATGCATTCTGGTTCTAGTTCACCCTTTATAATGACAAGATAACCTTATAAAAGTTCTAATCATGTAAGTGCTAAGCACTTATAGTATTATCTGCTTGGGTGAGACATTCTATCACATCAACTGCGACGGTTCAGTTACTGTCGGAATGTCAGTGTCCGTGCCTGAATGTGGCTGGCTCAGTGATGTACACTTGTGATCAGATTAGCTTTACATCTTCTGCTCTATTCAAATGTGAGAAGGGATCAGCATATCTTGAACTTCATCCCACAGGGCACGAGGGCTTGTTAGTTAGGATAACATTGTCATTCTCTGATCTGCAACCAGCAAATAAGGGAGGGAGGCTGGATAACCCCAGTTTTAGCAACAAGGGGTGGTAGGAGTCTATAAATGGCACAGGAGACAGAGCAGGGAAACAATCAGTACATGATTTAATACTTGTAACAAGGAGACGAAGAAAAGTGATGTCACGAAGACATGAATGGGGATACGCCATGTGCAATGGTGAGTACTGTACATCACAACGTCTTAGGTTCACTTAACTGGCATGGTCAGATTTCATGCAACTGCGCAGTCCCACCCTGTCCCCCCGTTTTTGACGAGGAGATCCGTTCTGCAGATGTGCATAATATAATGTTTAAATATTTCAAAAAATACTTTTTCAACTTTATTAAATAAAATACATTTTAAAAAACAATGTTGTTAACGCTTTTGAAGGGAAAAATCGTCAGTTAAGTGGTTTTAATACACTTTGGGGGAGATTCAAATGTTTGAAAAGTCAGTTGGTAGTCTGTTATTTTCCTATCTAATAGACAGGAAAAAACAGACACCCAGCCGACTTTTCAAACATTTGAATCTCCCCCTTTAACTCAGTCAAGATTTACTTTACGGCAATTTACTAATACTTGCTTCTTGCGTAAACTTGAGCAAGAGCGTAAATCCAATAAACACACTGGGCTAGATGCGTCATTGCTTGAAGAGTGATAAAATAGAGAGAAAAAAAGTACCAACCCGTCAGCTCCTAACTGCCATGTTGCAGGCTGTGGGGCAGCCTGGAGAAAGTGATAAAGCAGTGATAAGTGGAAGGTGATAACGCACCAGCCAATCAGCTCCTACAGTAAATGTCATTTTTCAAACCCATAATGATTGGCTGGTGTGTTTATTACCTTATACTTATCACTGCTTTATCACTTCCTCAGGTTTAATACATCTGCCCCTGTATTTGAAAAATGACATGAACTGACTGGCTGCTACTTTTTATCCTCTAAAGCTACACTTTATCTCTCTCCAAGGGGTCTATTCATGAAGCAGTGGGGAAAAAAAATGAGCCTGTGGAGAAGTTGCCCATGGCAACCAATAAGCTGCACCATAAAACTGCATAGTATGCAAATTATACATGTTACCGCAACACTGATTGGTTGACTTTGGCAACTTCTCCACAGGCTCACTTCTCCACACTTTTCACTGCTTCATGAATAGACCCCCAAGTGATGACACATCTAGCCCACTATGACACATGTGTGAAACATTTGTTCATTGCTAATAATGTCACATTCATTTTGCAGTTTATGTATAATCCGTTTCTATCATAGATATATTATTACATCTGTTTAAGGCCCTCTCTTATTTTAAAAACACAGCCATTACTGTTACTTGCTGATTCCTCAATCCCTGCAACGTCAATGCTAATAGATGGTAGTATTATTACAAGGCCGCCTACTGCTCTCTAGCTCGGCCATATCTATGGTACTGTTTATAATGCTGATTTTCCAGGTTTTACCTTCTTTGCATGTTGATTTAATAATTTCAAAATGTAAAAAGCAGTGTAGGTTTGACATAGGTTATGCTAGTACCTCCCTTGGGGGAGATGTATCAAAGCTTGGAGAGAGAGAATGTTTAGAGAAATAAAGTACCAACCAATCAGCTCCTAATTCATTGTTCAAACAGCCTGTAAAGTGACAGTAAAGCTAGGTACACACTATACAATTATCTGTCAGATAATCTGCCAGATCTAGCTGGTTGGAATGAAAATCTGGTAATGGATGAGAGCAAATGACAAGCTATCATTTGTTCCCAAACACTGCAAAACTGTCAAAAACAGTCGTTCATCCAAGTTGGTTAAATTTGTATTTAACCAATTTTCTCTTACGTCCTAGAGGATGCTGGGGTCCACATTAGTACCATGGGGTATAGACAGGTCCACTAGGAGCCATTGGCATTTTAAGAGTTTGAGAGTGTGGGATGGCTCCTCCCCCTATGCCCCTCCTACCAGACTCAGTTTAGAAAATGTGCCCGGAGAAGCCGGTCACAGCTAGGGTCTACAGAGTTTCTCTGCTAAAGTTTATTTTAGATTTTATTATTTTACAGGGAGGCTGCTGGCAACAGCCTCCCTGCTTCGTGGGACTAAGGAAGGGAGTAGTGTCTGCCCTGCGGGGTCTGAGCCACTATCTCCGTTGACAGGACACTGAGCTCCTGAGGGGATAGATCATTCCCCACCACAGGGGATCGGTCACCACAGCAGCATGCCGCCACCCCCTTACAGAGCTGAAGATTTGTGGCGAGTGAGTCACCGACACCCCCTAGCAAGCGGGGAGCCAGTGTGAAGATGGCGGCATCAGGGTAGGAGCACAGTATTAACTGCACTCTGGAGGCTCAGCGGTACATAGTGCGGCGCTGTGAAGGGCGCCCTGAGACAGCGCCTACACCCTACACTGGTCACACAGCCTGTCGGGGTCCCCGGATTTCAGCCAGCATCAATTCTCAGGCCAGTATAATCCTAAAAAGAGCGGGAAGACAGCGCCATTTTGAGGGCGGAGCTTCTCCTCAGAGCAGACCCAGCAGTGTTCAGCTCCATTTTCCTGCCTGCACAACGCTGTCAGTGAAGAGCAAGTCCCTCCACAGCAACTCCAGCTATCTATCACGGTACCAGGGGGTTGTAGAAGGGGGATGGGGAGGCTGCAAAACGACTGTGCAACCTATTAAGGTGCACAGTCAGTGCTGATAGGGGGTCTCCCTTTATATTAAAAGCGCTGTGTGTGGGTTGGCTTCAATCTCTGTGTCTCTCTTTCCATTCTTGGGGGTGAAACTCTGTATGTCCTCCCATGTATGTGTGTGGAGTGTCTGTGGTCTCCATTAAGCAATGTCCAGGGACTCTGTGTCATATGCTGCAGAGGATATGTCCTCTCAGGATGATCCCATTCCATGTAATCAGGATTGCACTGGTTTAGCACAGATTCCAGCAAGGGAGCCTGACTGGTTATCCTCTATCAAATCTATGATTTCTCAGATTTCAAATAGGGTTGCACAAAATTAATCTGCAACTCAGGCTTTACAGAACTCTATGGCAGTCTGGCCCAGTTCTGGTACATCAGGGCTCCCCCGCTGTATATTCACATAAGCGTGCTCCTGCTCAGATCATGCAGGATGATACCGATACCGATTATGATACTGCAGAAGGTGATGGGGATGTGTTGCGGGGGGCTGCATCGCTTGCAAAAGGGGTGCAATTGATGATAGAGGCTATTAGGGATGTGTTGAATATTGCTGATACAACACCCGAGCAGGTTGAGGAGGCTTACTTCACTGTAAATAAGAAAGCCTAGCTAACCTTCCCTGCGTCAAAGGAATTAAATGCTATATTTGAAAAGGCTTGGGAAAACCCGGATAAAAAAGTGTTTCCTTTCCTGGTAGAGGATAGGAAAAAATGGGAAAACCCGCCTATTGTTGATGCGTCAGTATCCAGACTCTCAAAAAAGGTTGTTTTACCTGTTCCAGGATCTACCACCTTGAAAGAGCCAGCTGATCGTAAAATTGATAATACATTCAAATCCATGTACACGGCTTCTGGGGCAATCCTACGTCCCACTATTGCCAGTACTTGGATTGCCAAAGCTATAGTAAAGTGGTCAGGCACGTTACTTGAGGACTTGGATACTATGGGGAAATGTGATGTTGAATTGTTTTTACGTAACATTCAGGATTCGGCAGGATTTCTGGTAGAATCCATGAAAGACCTGGGTTCCATGGCTGCAGGGATTTCCTCCATGTCAGTATCAGCTCGTCGAGGACTGTGGTTGCGCCAGTGGTCTGCCGACGTGGAATCCAGGAGAAGTGTGGAGACCCTATGTGATAGGACGGTCCCGTACGAAAGCACTCGCCGCTTTCGCGTCCCGTCTCCTGCGCACAGATTGGAAGGTTAGGTCACACGAGGCCTGACCACATAGGGGATTCCCGCTTACCGTCAGTAACCGCCTGTTACTGACTCCACCCACTGCGCTGTGGGCGGGTTTATGCTGCCACCACCAAACTCCTAACCTGCCGTGGCGTTTGGAACCACGGTTCTGCTCTGTATGTGCCGACGCACTGCCTTACCACACCTGTGTGGTGTTGACGAATCCCCACTAGCCACTTGCTAGGCCTCTACCGGTAGCTGGCGGAAGGCGGAACTTGGAGACGTTAGGTGCTTCCCTGGACAGCCGGAGGACGGGGCTATGGTTGGCATAACCCTGTAGGTCACAAGATGAAGCAATCTTCTTGAGGCAATGATGTTTTATTTGCTCAATAGTTCTAAAGAGAACTCTTCCCTATTGCTAGGGGCAACAGCATACAGCAAGATGTTCCAGCAGAATAAGATGATACAACTACAACCTGGAGGCACACAGGCCTCCTTTTTATGTCAATTTTCCACACAGTACCACAGGGGGGTAAGCCCTCCCTGTCTTCTCCAACCAATCAGGTTATTTTACAAAATACCAATAAATAAATTACATTTCAAAAGGAGATAAGTGCAATAAAACAATATCCTCCTTCCTGTCACCCTGACAACGTTTGGTATCAGATTAACATTCACTATTGATAAATTTATCACATAGCTTCAAAATACAAATGTTTCTGTCTCATTCACATCTCCAGGCAAACCCAGTGTTTGAGATTACAACAGGAAAGGCTACAATACAAACAAACAGTCTTCCTTCCTGCATCTGCCATTCAGGGTTCGTATATCAATTAAATCAGGTACATGAAACAGGTCCAAAGCCCATAGACCCCGTGATTAGCATCTTTACACATCAAAAGGTTTTGTCATTCACACCTCTCTGCTAGGACAGGTCCATTAGCATGCCACTTCCTACTGACAGGAGATGATTATTCAGACATCTATAGTAAGTGCATTTTAAAACCAACACAGCTTACACATTCCTTCTAAGTGCTGGCATTTGCATTAAATATAACATTGGTGAAAACACAGTAGTAAATATATTTTTAAATACCCGGTGCCTAGCACCCACACTACATTTAAAGATGGCGTTTAGCACGAGTGCACAGTTTAAAAGTGGCGCCAAGCGCCCATTGTCCTTGAATATGGCGCCGGTCACTGAGGGTTAACCCCTTCAGTGCCGCGCCGCCATTGTCCACGTGGGCTGGAGTCTCTCCGGCCACACTCTACCCTACACAGGTCAGGCTCTCTTTGGGGAAGCATTAGATGCGTGGATCTCCACGGCTACGGCTGGTAAGTCACCCTTTCTTCCCTCAGCTACACCAGCTCCGTAGAAACCCCTATTATTCAGTTACATCACAGCCCTTTCAGTCTAACAAGCCCAGAAAGGATAAGCCGTCCAATACCTTCTTTTTTGGGGGGTGGTCGGCCCAAGTTCAAGAAACCTGCCGCAGCAGGTTCCCAGGAACAGAAACCTGCTTCAGGTACATCAAAGTTTTCCGCATGACGGTGGACTGCACGCCCCGGAGGTGGGGCCGGTGGGAGCGAGACTCAGACATTTCAGTCATGTCTGGGTGTCCTCTGGCCTGGACCCCTGGGTGCGAGATATTGTGTCCAAGGGGTAGCGGCTGGAATTTCAAAATCTCCCTCCTCACCGATTTTTCAGATCAAGCTTGCCAGCTCCGCTGGCAGAAAGGACTGTCCTGCAAGAAGCCATCCAGAAGTTGGTGGAGGCACAAGTTATTGTACCAGTACCACCTCATATGCAAAACAAAGGTTACTATTCAAGCCTTTTCGTGGTACCAAAACCCGGTGGTTCGGTCAGGCCCATTCTGAACTTAAAATCACTAAACCCCTTTCTGAGGGAGTTCAAGTTCAAAATGGAGTCTCTAAGGGCAGTGATTTCAGGTCTGGAGGAGGGGGAATTCCTAGTATCCCTGGATATCAAGGATGCGTACCTCCACATTCTGATTTGGCTGCCGCATCAAGCTTATCTTTGATTCACTTTGTTGGACTGTCACTTTCAGTTCCAGGCCCTGCCATTCGGGCTTTCCACAGCACCGAGGGTATTCACCAAGGTGATGGCGGAAATGATGATTCTCCTCCGCAGACAGGGGGTGAACATAATTCCGTATCTGGACAATCTGCTGATAAAGGCATCGTCCAAGGAGAAGCTATTACGGTCCATAACACTCACGACCCAGCTTCTCAGGGAACATGGTTGGATCCTGAATCTTCCAAAATCACAATTGGAACCAACCAGGTGGTTGTCTTTTCTGGGAATGATCCTCGACACGGAGGTGCAGAGGGTGTTTCTCCCAGAGGAAAAAGTGTTGGTGATTCAAGGGGAAGATGGTGGCCTCTTACGAGGCTCTGCAATATGGGAGGTTTCAAGCTCGGCCCTTCCAACTGGATCTCCTGGACAAGTGGCCAAGATCCCATCTACACATGCACCAGAGAATACGTCTGTCGCCAAAGGCCAGGATTTCACTCCTCTGGTGGCTGCAATTACCTCACCTTCTGGAGGGCCGCAGTTTCGAGATTCAGGACTGGACCCTTCTAACCACGGATGCAAGTCTCTGGGGCTGGGGCGCAGTCACTCAAGGGGAAACCTTACAAGGAAGGTGGTCAAGTCTGGAAGTCTGCCTGCCGAAAAACATTCTGGAACTAAGAGCCATCTACAACGGTTTTCTCCAAGTAGCCCATCTTCTGAGGAATCAGGCCATTCAAGTGCAGTCGGACAATATGATGACAGTGGCTTACATAAACTGACAGGGCGGAACGAAGAGCAGAGCTGCAATGGCAGAGGTTACAAGAATCATCCTCTGGGCAGAAAAGCATGCATTGGCGCTGTCAGCAATCTTCATTCCGGGAGTAGACAACTGTTATGCACACCAGTGCCTGCAGGAATGTACTGGTGTCTGAACGGTTATGCACACCAGTGCCTGCAGGAATGTACTGGTGTCTGAACTGTTATGCACACCAGTGCCTGCAGGAATGTACTGGTGTCTGAACGGATAGGGATGCAAAACAAATGAACTCACAGACAGACTGGGGAATATGACATTACGTACACAGAAGGTGATAGGGTAACAAAATAAACACAAAGTGAATAGAGAAGCCCAGAGGCTAAGAAACTGGGTGTCTCCCTATTATTAGGAATGCTCAGATGAAAAAAGCAAGATGTTGTGTTTTAATACGTAGAGAACCCGAAATGCTGTTGCTAAGGGCAACAGCAAAACCCTAAAGGGTTACCAACGGGTGTGGCAGTAAACTCCTTGGTCAGAGATGGAATGATAGACACAAGGAGAGTCTCCACAATCCTAATCCTCACTTGCAGTGCACAGGTTCAGCTTACTGCCACTAAACTGAATACCTGAACACCTTGCACAGTGAGACAGGATTTAGGCAGGCAGTCTGAGAATACAGCCGCAAACCTGCTAAGTTCACAGAGTAGCAAAAGAACCCCAGCAGGTTAAACGACTGACTCCAGTCTTACTGCTAGGTCTGGATTGGCAGAGTGTAGTACCAAATCCCCAGGCCTATTTGCAGTAAGCAACAACAAATACAAAGCTACACAGTACTGGCTAACTTTCAGGAACTGACTAACCAACAAAGATTCAGCAGCATCTGCTTAACCTAAGAAGAGGCCTTATAAAGCAGGTGCTGTCCACGCCCCACTCAGACCTCACAGACTGTGAGCACAAAAACCAGCACCGGATCCCCTGCCGTGCACAGAGCCTGTAACCACTGCACAGCAAAAGACCCGAACCGGAGTATCAGCTGCGCTCAGGTTACTCCGCTAGCACTTGTCTCCCGGTTGCCATGACGACGTGGCAGCACAGGGCAGGAGACCCTAACAACAACTGGGAAGCGGACTTCCTCAGCAGACATGATCTCCATCCAGGGGAGTGGGGTCTCCATCCTGTGGTGTTCAAGGAGGTGACAGATCTTTGGGGCATATCCCAGATCGACATGATGGCCGCTCGTCTCAACAAGAAGCTTCGGCGGTATTGTTCCAGGTCGAGGGACCCACAAGCAGTGGTGGTGGATGACTTAGTGACTCCATGGGTGTTCCAGTCGGTGTACGTGTTTCCTCCACTTCCACTCATCCCAAGAGTTCTAAAGCTTATAAGGAGAACAAAGGTTCAAGTGATCCTCATTGCTCCAGACTGGCCAAGAAGGGCTTGGTACATGGATCTTCTGGATCTAGAAAAGCTGAGGCCTCTTCCTCTTTGGGAGGACCTGCTGCAGCAGGGGCCGTTCGCCTATCAAGACTTACCGCGGCTACGTTTGACGGCATGGAGGTTGAACGCCTGATATTAGCTCAGAAGGGCATTCTGAACAAGGTTATTCCTACCCTTATACAGTAACGTTTAAACATTACCATCGTATTTTGAAAATATATGCATCTAGGTGTGAGTCCAAGAAATTTCCTGTGGCAGAGTTTCAACTGTGATGATTTCTCCTCTTCCTACAAGCTGGTGTGGATGTGGGACTGAAGTTGGGATCTGTGAAGGTCCAGATTTCGGCCCTATCCATTTTCTTCCAGAAACAATTGGCTACCCTCCCTGAGGTTCAGACCTTTTTGAGGGGAGTTCTGCACATCCAACCTCCCTTTGTACCACCTGCGGCGCCTTGGTACCTTAACGTGGTGTTGCAGTTCCTCCAATCGGACTGGTTCAAGCCTCTACAGGAGGTTGAGGTCAAATTTCTTACGTGGAAGGCTGTCACGTTGTTGGCCTTAGCTTCTGCTACACGTGTGTCGGAGTTGGGGGCTTTGTCCTGTAAAAGCCCATACTTGATCTTCCACGAAGATAGATCTGAGCACCGGACACGTCAGCAGTTTCTTCCGAAGGTTATGTCGGCATTTCATATCAACCAACCTATTGTGGTGCCAGTGGCTACTGACTCCTCAGTTTCATCAAAGTCCTTGGATGTTGTAAGGGCTCAGAAAATCTATGTGAAGAGGATTGCTCGTCACAGGAAATTGGACTCTCTGTTTGTCCTATATGATCCCAAGAAAATTACCCCTAAGCAGACGATCTCTCGATGGATCAGGTTCACTATCCAACATGCGTATTCTAAGGCAGGCTTGCCGTGTACTACGTCTGTCAAGGCCCACTCTACTCGTAAAGTGGGTTCTTCCTGGGTGGCTCCCCGGGGTGTCTCGACGTTACAACTTTGCCGAGCTGCAACTTGGTCTGGGTCGAACTCGTTTGCAAAGTTCTACAAGTTCGATACTTTGGCCTCTGATAATCTGAAGTTCAGTCAATCAGTTCTGCAGGAGCCTCCGCGCTCTCCCTCCCATTCTGGGAGCTTTGGTACATCCCCATGGTACTAATGTGGACCCCTGCATCCTCTAGGACTTAAGAGAAAATAGGATTTTGGTTACCTACCGGTAAATCCTTTTCTCGTAGTTCGTAGAGGATGCTGAGCGCCCGCCCAGTGCTTCGTTTTCCTGCAATTGTTATCTAGTTCAGTACAACTTTGTTGTTAGTTGAGTACTGAATTGTTACTTGGTAAGTAATGTTTCAGCGGTTGCTGAGTTTTCAAGCTAAGTTAGCTTGATGTGCCTTGTATGTGTGAGCTGGTATGAATCTCGCCACTATCTGTGTTAAATCCTTCTCTCAAAGATGTCCGTCTCCTCGGGCACAGTTTTTAGACTGAGTCTGGTAGGAGGGGCAAAGGGGGAGGAGCCAGCCCACACTCTCAAACTCTTAAAGTGCCAATGGCTCCTGGTGGACCTGTCTATACCCCATGGTACTAATGTGGACCCCAGAATCCTCTATGGACTACGAGAAAAGGATTTACCAGTAGGTAACCAAAATCCTATTTTTATGAACAACAGGTTTTGTTCGTTTTACAGTGTTTGGGAACAAATGATAGATTGTAATTTGCTCTCATCCATTACCAGATTTTCATTCCAACCAGCTAGATCTGGCAGATTATATTTGACAGATAATTGTATAGTGTGTACCTAGCTTCAGACACTCATTGGCTAGTAATTTATTAATCTCTTATTATCTCTTTCGCTCGCTAGCTGCTTTTAGCAGCATTGCAAACGCTAGGCCGCCGCCCTCTGGGAGTGTATCTTAGCTTAGCAGAATAGCGAACGAAAGATTAGCAGAACTGCTACTAAATAATTTGCTGCAGTTTCTGAGTAGCTCCAGACCTTCTCCTAGATTGCGATCACCTCAGTCCGTTTAGTTCCTGGTTTGACATCACAAACACGCCCTGCGTGGCATGCCTGCGTTTTTTAGCACACCCCCTGAAAACAGCCAGTTTCCGCCCAGAAACACCCACTTCCTGTCAATCACACTACGATCACTCGAGCGATGAAAAAACGTCGCTCGAGCTTGTGTAAATCTACAAAGTTTTGTGTGAAAGTACTTAGCGCATGCACGCTGCGTACCATGCGCATGCGCATTTTTGCCGTTTTTTCACTTAATCGCTGCACTGCGAAAATCGTCAGCGAGCGAACAACTCGGAATGACCACCTGTGTCATAATCCCTTCATGTTACTTTGGTTGAATTTTCCTCATCTTAATTAGTCTGCAGTTCTCTCTGTTCTCTTTTGGTATTCTCTGGAGAGTCCATCCATAGACCTTATGTTTGGTACCCTTGTAGTATTCTATATATTTTTTTCTCCTGTTACTCCTTATGATTGTCTGAGGAATGTGAGCATTATTGTGTCTTTCACTTGTTTTGTACCTTTCCTTTCCCTTTTTTCTTTTTCTGTACCCCATACTTCCCTGTTTGAAAACCTTCATGATAATGTAAAAATCTTATTTAGAACTAGAGTTAACTGCAAAACTCTTGAGTCTATAATTATCCAGCATTAGTCAAGTAGGCTGACCATATTATCCCTTGAACCTGGGACACTCATGAATTACACAGGTTTTGTGGCTGGCTGACTACAAGCCTGCATTTCACCTGGTTTTAAGCAGCCACAGAACCTGTGTAATTCATGTGTCCCAGGTTAAAGGCATTATTTGGTCAGCCTAAATCAAGCAACATACAAAGGTATGGCCCATGTCTTAATTTTCATTTTGTTATTTAGAAGTGCTGTCCTCAGTCAGATTAAATATTTTTTTTTATATTTTTAGGTCCAGACATGTGGCCTGACTACTTCCCATGTGCTAAAGGAGAGCGTCAATCCCCTATTGAACTTCACACCCAGTATATTAAACATGACGGCAGACTGCGACCATGGACTTCCACCTATGTCCCTTCCTCATCTTTAACTATTGTCAATGATGGCGTCACTGTTAGGGTGATGTTTGATGATTCTTCAAATAAATCAGGTGACCATTTTATTGTGTTCTATAATAAGGATCTTGGAAAAATATACATTTGGGATAGTGGAAAGAAACACAAAACAGATTTTCCCCACCACACCAAGAGTCATTAGCAATACGATTTGAAAAACTACATGGTAGTAGATAATTCAGAGATCTTAGTTATATTTGCAACAATATGGTTAGCCTCCAGGCCAACGTCAAGGCTTCTCTGATACTGGGGGTCCATACTCTGCATGATAACAGTCCCTACATCCCCGCTGCCTCTGTCCCTGCTGCCTCTCTCTGTTCCTACTGCCTCTGTCCCTAAATCCCTGTTGCCTCTCTTTGTCCCTACTGTATGTCCTTGCTGCCTCTAGGAGGGCACTAGAGCGAGAAACTTACAGCTTTCACGGCAAGTAGAGTGACAATTTTTTTTTATAAGACTTGAGGGATGGGATTAGGAGATTAATGTTATCTGTAGTACAGTATGGTGGTCACTAATGCTGCCTGAAGTGTATAGGTTCACTAATACTGTCTATAGTATATGACGGTAACTAATGCTTTCTATAGTATATGACAGTCACTAGCCCTGCCCCTTCCAACACAAGACCACACATATTTTCTGGGCACGTGCAAAGAGTCCCTCATTTGGGATTTGGGGTTGGGGACCAGGGGACCAAGGTATACTGTTGCACCTGGACCCCCCACTCACTAGTTCTGCCACTAGGGTCAGGGATGTAGAGTAGGGTATAGAGGGGACAGTTAAAATACTAATCCCAAGTACTTAGTACACCATTATTGAATTAAGATGCAAAATACAGGAAAAAGTAGGCAATCTAGGTAAAAAAAAGAGAAAGAAAAAAGGTCAGAGATTCAATTGCTCCACTTGGTCTAGAACTGGCCCAGCATCTCCCCTACCGATATGTACCTTTGCCCATTGTCTCACCAAGTGTGCCTCTGAACTCCCTCCCTGTGACTGCCTCTAACCCCCCTCCCCATGACTGCCTCTGTCCCTGCCTCCCCATGTGCACCTCTCATCTCCCCTTCCCATATGTACCTCTGCCCCTTGCCTCACTAAGCGTGCCTTTGACCACCTCCCCATGAGTGCCTCTGACTCCTACTTCCCCATGTGCACCTATCATCTCCTCTCCTCCCTATGTACCTCTGCACCCCCTCCCGATGAGTGCCCCTGACCACTGCCTCCCCATATGTGCCTCTGACCTTCCCCAAGCATGTCTCTGAATCCCTTCTCCATATGCTCCTCTGATACCATTTTTCCATGTGTTCCTCTGCGGTACTGCGCAGGAGCGGTGTCTATGCGTGTCTTCTTAGTCTGTTCTCTGTGTCGAGAGGATGTGCCTGAGTATCTAGGCCACATACCAGAGACTGGGTTGTGTGCCAGGGACTGTGCTATATACCGGAGGTATTACAACCCCACTGTGTCACCACCGATTACTATTTAAGGGTCACTGCCACTAATATATATATATATATATATATATATATACAAACAGAAAGTTCAGCAGTCACCAAAGCAAGCTCACTTATTTTCACAACATCAATAAATAAATGATGGGGGTTTAGTTAGTGAATTGGCCAATGCACGGAAGCCTGCAAACCGAGCGGTTTGCAGGCTTCCGTGCATTGGCCAATTCACTAACTAACCCCCCATCATTTATTTATTGATGTTGTGAAAATAAGTGAGCTTGCTTTGGTGAGTGCTGAACTTTCTGTTTGTATATTTTTAAGTAGGTGGCCATGGGCTACATGCACCCCACCCTATGAGTGGTGAGTGCAGACACTGCACCCCGCTTCTGGGGTGGTGAGTGCTGTGGTTTTATATTTGTTGGTATATTGTAGGGTTTAATCTTTGGTTAACTCATATTAACTGTGGCCACAAGCTTTGTTCATGCACCCCTATGCAAGCCCAATTATCTTAAACCTGAGTCAGCTGTTCTTTAGTAATTTATCAGCCAGTGTCAGTTGACTAGTGTACCTTTAAAAGCCATGGAGTATTTGGCAGATACACAATAAACCAAGTGGGCATATTTGCAGTTATATTATGTGTGATACAGTTGCTAAGTTTTAATTTTTGAGACTCTGTGATAGTGTAGTGTGATGCCCAGTATCTGCCCCCTGACTCCTGCTGGCAAAACCTGCAGCTAGGGGCATCTTTAGGGCATCAGCAACCCAGGACTGTGAGGGTTAAGGGACTGCCCTGGTGCCCAACAACCACGCTGACGGAGCAAATACATGGAGGGCACTAGGACCCCGTTTTACAGGGAACAGGTCCTGCTGTGTGGGGGGGCCTGGAAATGCGGGGATTGGCCACAGGGAAGAGCGGGAAGAGAGGAGGCGGGACTGGCGCCAAGGGGAGAGAGACGGCGCGGCTACAACGGGAGAGAGCCGGTGGAACAGCGTGGAAGCTGTCAGTGACGGGTCGTGCCGGGCGCCCTGAACCTGTCCCCAACTTTGCCCACCGTCGCGAGGAGCGTGTGACTGCCACTGAGGGCCGGAAGGAACCGCCCGCAAGAGACGGAGCCTCGCGCCGCTTACCACCGCCGACATCAGCGGAGACCAGGAGGCGCGGGTGCGAGCGCCGGAAAGGAGAGAGGCACCGGGCAGCTTATGTGCAGGGACGTGCACTGCTGCAGCCGGCCGATCCGAGGGGAGAGAGAGCTGTACACGGGTGCCGAGGAGAGAGCGGAGCTGGGACAACAACATTGGCAGCAACAGGTACTTTCTTCTCCCTGGTCCCACAAGAAATATAGTATAGGGATACAGGGACCCTATTCCAAGCCAGTGTGTACCCCAGCAGCCTGTGCCCTGCCAGCCGTCCCTTGCCACCTGAGAGACGTTGTACCACTCCAAGATTATCCCCGCTGCAGCATCAGGAATTTCGTAGCAAGTCAATCCCTAGCCCGCATTCCCTTTGATATATGCCCCGATACTTTGGCCTATCACTGGAGTTGCCGACTGGGACAGTGTCACAAACCACAGCAGACCCCAAGTAAAGGCAAGGTGTGCCCATCCTGTCCCCTCACTGAGCCCTAACAGGGGGTGTTTCAGCCGGACTGCCCGTACCCTTACGTACTTTCTAATTGGAACCTTCCACCCTATTGTTCAGCCAGTTGAAAGGCAAAAGCTTCCCTCCTTGAGTTACCTTACTGGGCGGACTTGCATTTGGACTTCTCCGGATGATATATATATATATTGGGCCAGCGACCCGCTTTATTGAGTTCATAGTGCCACCTAGTGGCGTGTTCAACGTACTGCCTGTGTATTCACGAAACCTTCTGTTCTAAAGGCCCTTTTGGGGACGTTAGAGTTCTGAAATGTATTTGTGTCATTATTATGCCATGTTCATATTACTGTTGTGCATGATATGTGAGAAATGGTAAAGATCTTAACTGAAAGGTATTAGGGTCACCAACCAAAAATCCCGTTTCCCTGAACGGGGAGTAGCCGTTGTTATAATAAATCTTTGTTACCGCATCCCACCGTAGTGATCCTTACACACTTGGGGTTGTCCGTACTGGGGTATCTCCGTCCTTCTGCCCAGGTCCCGTACAGGTGTCCCCCGCAGATTCCAACAGGCTCCGCCCGAGCAGGAACTGGACAACCGGGCCAGCAGCAACAGGACCGACACAAGACTTCAGGTACGCTTCACCACACATCACACTAGGACATGCATGTACCTTGGCGAGCGGTTTGCAGGCTTCCGTGCACTGGCCAATTCACTAACTAAACCCCCATCATTTATTTATTGATGTTGTGAAAATAAGTGAGCTTGCTTTGGTGAGTGCTGAACTTTCTGTTTGTATATTTTTAAGTAGGTGGCCATGGGCTACATGCACCCCACCCTATGAGTGGTGAGTACAGACACTGCACCCCGCTTCTGGGGTGGTGAGTGCTGTGGTTTTATATTTGTTGGGGTATATATATTGTGACAAGAACACTGGGATAGTGTTTGAGGGCAGGTATGTTTGTCCCAGGTTCTTGTCTTACATGTATTAGAAAAATGAAAACTTCTAGGAATATGTTTTGTTTTGTTAGAACCTTTTCAGTTTGTTGGAAAATCTGGGTAAGGGCCCTGAAAGAGAGATGGGGCAAGTTACAGACATTGGGCCCAGTTCGGGTCTTTGGCCTCACAGAAGGCTAATCAGGCTTTCAGCTGTGTAAGAGTGTTATAGAGCTGCTGGCCTGATTAGGGTGTGCAGACTGCCTGGGAAGACTGCAGGATCTCTGTGAGAGAAACACGCTCCTGATACAAGTAAGCTATACAGTGCTTACTGGAGAACTCTGTGGGTTTTTTGTTTAGTGATAGTTAGGAACATCTTGTGTTTAGTTAGTGCCGGACAGGCAAGGTATTTTCTTTTGGTGTTTGTTTTATTTTCTGTATAATAAAACTGGCTGGGGCCAGTTGTACCAGAACCTGGACTTGTGTTGTTCCTCAGCTGCTGCGTGCTGCCATATACCCCAGGAAACGGCACCTTGCACCCTTACAGTGTTACAACTTGGTGGAGAATGCGAGCATGCCGTTCTGCGCATAAGTGAAAGCAGCAGCTTTGTGAGGCCTGCAGAAAATGGTGGTTTATGCAGATACAGCCCAGTGTGAAGTTACTGAGACTCGCCCTGAGGATTTGATATATGTCCTGGGTGAAAGCAGCTACAAAGCCACCTGAAAAATCTGTTGACATGGAGGAACTGCTTAAAGCCTTGCTGCAAGCTACAGCGGCTCAGCAAGAGGCCAACAGACAGCAGCAGGTGGCAATGGAGGAAAATTGGAGACAGCAGCAGGTGGCAATGGAGGAAAATAGGAGACAACAGCAGGCAGCTGTTGACGAACTTTACAGGCAACAGCGTCAGGATAGAGAGGCCTTAACAAAAGTGGTGCAGAGCCTTGCTGCCCGGATTGGAGATGTGGCCGTCAGTGCTCCGACCAGCTCTAGTTCTATACGGGCCAGTCACTTCCTGCAGAAAATGACAGAGGCTGATGATGTGGAGGCCTACCTGACCACGTTTGAAAGGACTGCCGAGCATGAGAACTGGCCGAAAGCACAGTGGGCCAGCCTGCTGGCACCTTTTCTGTCAGGTGAGCCCCAAAAAGCGTACTTTGATTTAAGCCCTGCTGAGGCTCGGGACTATGATAAACTAAAGACTGAGATCCTGACCCGCCTGGGAGTCACACTGTCAGTACGAGCACAACGGGTGCACTGTTGGGTATACGCCATGGAGAAGCCGCCTCGCTCCCAGATGCACGACCTTATTCAGCTAACAAAAAAATGGTTACAGCCAGAGACATTAACTGGTCCCCAGATGGTTGAAAGAATCGTCATGGACCGCTACTTGAGATCTTTGCCCATGGTCCTGCGCAAGTGGGTGAGCCATGGAGACCCGGGTACTGCTGACCAATTAGTGGACATGGTAGAGAGGTATTTGGCAGCAGAGGAACTACTGATGACCACCCAGCAACCCATAGATCCTCGACAGCGCCCTTCAGTAAAGACTGGTAAGACTGTTCCGTGGGAAAATGTTGCTGGGCGGTTAAGAGAACGCAAGGCTGGAGAGACTGTAAACACTGGCCCTGGAGACAGGCCAATGGGGCTAGAATGGTCTATGCTGCCCAAACGGGTTGATAATCATGTGGTTAAATGTTTTAGGTGTGGTATGCCAGGTCATGTTATTGCCAATTGCCCAGTCACGCAAGAACCCATGCAATGTGATGCTGCCTTTGAATGTCGCAGAATGTCTTTCTTTGCTAGGTTAGCCTGTACTGTGGTACCTTCACCTGAGCTGGAAAAACAAATGTGTGATGTGTTCTTAGAGGGTAACCGGGTAGAGGCCTTACTAGATTCAGGAAGTTTAGTTACCCTCGTGAAAGCGGGGTTAGTGAACCCCTTAAAGGTCCAGCAAATACCTATTGGGGTAACTTGCATACATGGGGACAGCCAACATTATGTCACTGCTGAAGTGAATATAGAAACTTGTTGTGGGTCAGCAATTGTTAAAGTAGGACTGGTCCCCACCTTGGTGCATGAGGCCATAATATGGAGGGATTTTCCTAATTTTTGGAAACTGTGGGAATCACGTTTATCAACAGATGTGAGAAGTAAAGAGCCAGTTGATAATACTGGTGATTTCATGGATGTACGTTTGTCTTCGGAACTTTCTGACCCTTTGCCTTTTGCTAGTTTGGTTGGGTAAGGGACAGATGGGGAATCCAGTGAAGACTCTCTTGCTGGGAACAGAGACATAGTAGTAGAACTGAAAGCATGCCTGACCTGGAGGTAAAGAAGGATCTGTTTGCGTCTTAACAATTAAAGGATCCTACCTTAATAAAGGCTAGAGAGAATGTTAAGGTTGTTAATGGAGGACCTGTGGTACCAGGTGACAGGGTTACGTATCCCCACATGGCCATCTGTAATGAGCTCTTGTACCACATTGTCAAAAGGGGTGAGGATGTGGTGGAACAGCTGGTAGTTCCCCAGCCTTATCAGAGAACGGTACTAGATTTAGCTCATAGTCACGTTACCGACTTTTTTTACAAAGGTTCTTTTGGCCAGGGGTTTATAAAGAAGTGTCTGAATATTGTCCTGAATGCCAGTATCATGCCCCTAGACCCCATTTCAGGAGCCCACTAGTTCCCATGCCTATTATAGAGGTCCCGTTTGACAGAATAGTCATGAATCTCGTGGGGCCCTTGTTAAAGTCTGCTCGGGGCCATCAGTATATTCTGGTAATTATGGACTATGCCACTCGATATCCTGAGGCTGTCCCTTTACGCACTATCACAACCAAGGCGATAGCTAGGGAGCTGGTGCAGGTTTTTAGTAGAGTGGGAATACCAAAAGAAATTTTGACTGACCAAGGTACTCCATTTATGCCAAGGATCATGAAAGAATTGTGCAAATTATTTAAGGTCACTCACCTCAGGACGTCCATCTTCCATCCCCAAACTGACGAGTTGGTGTAAAGGTTTAATAAAACATTAAAAAGTATGTTAAAAAAGGTTGTTGAGAGAGATGGGAAAAACTGGGATTGTTTGTTGCCCTACTTGTTAATGGCCGTCAGAGAAGTTCCTCAGTCCTCTACGGGGTTTTCTCCATTTGATTTGTTGTATGGTAGACACCCCAGAGGGTTGTTGGACATTGCCAAAGAGATGTGGGAAGGACAGCCCACTCCTTATAGAAGCGTTATTGAACATGTAACACAAATGCAGGATAGGATTGCAGCCGTGGTACCTATTGTCAGAGAGCACATGGAACAGGCCCAAAGTGCTCAACAGAGGGTATATAACCGGAGTGCCAAGATACGGGAATTTGCTCCTGGAGATAGAGTTCTTGTTTTGGTACCCACTGTGGAAAGCAAATTCCTAGCTAAATGGCAGGGCCCATTTGAGATTAGGGAAAAAGTGAATGAGGTTAATTACAAAGTGTACCAGCCAGGAAAGAGAAAACCCGAACAAATCTACCATGTTAACTTAATCAAACCCTGGAAAGATAGGTTGTCTCTGTCAGCGGAGCCTTGCCCTTCGGTGTCTTCACCTCGGTTGCTTCCTGCAGTAAAGGTGTCAGAGACATTATCAGCTCATCAGAACAATCAGGTTAAATAATTTCTCATCCAAAATAGGGAGATATTTTCAGAGCTCCCTGGCCGAACGACCATAATAAAACATGACATTGTCACAGAACCAGGGGTCAGGGTTCATTTAAAGCCATATAGGATTCCTGAAGCTCAGCGAGAAGCTGTTTCTAAAGAAGTTAAAACCATGTTAGAACTTGGAGTCATAGAGGAATCTAACAGTGAGTGGTCCAGTCCCATAGTTCTCATCCCGAAGCCCGATGGTAGCATACGCTTCTGTAATGACTTTCGTAAGTTAAATGAGGTGCCCAAGTTTGACGCGTACCCCATGCCCCGTGTGGATGAGCTTATAGAAAGGCTGGGAACAGCCAGGTTTCTCACCACATTGGACCTGACCAAAGGTTACTGGCAAATACCTTTGTCTGATAGCGCCAAAGAAAAAACAGCCTTTTTGGTTCCGGAGGGGCTGTACCAGTATAAGATGTTACCCTTTAGGTTGCATGGGGCTCCAGCAACCTTTCAACGGGCGATGGATAAAATTTTGAGCCCCCATAGAAAATATGCAGCTGCCTATTTGGATGATGTGGTAATTCACAGTACAGACTGGGGGTCCCATTTGGTTAAAGTACAAGCAGTACTGGACTCAAACAGAGAGGCAGGGTTAACTGCTAACCCAAAGAAGTGCTGCCTCGCAATGGAGGAGGTCAAATACTTGGGCTTCACCATAGGCAGAGGTCTAATTAGGCCCCAATTGAATAAAATTGATGCTATTCAAAACTGGCCTCATCCAGTGAATAAAAAACAGGTAAGGGCTTTTTTGGGAATAACTGGGTACTATAGACGATTTATTCCCAATTTTGCGACCACAGCGGTGCCGTTGTCAGACCTTACCAAAGGGAAGCAGTCAAATATGGTGAAATAGAACCCTGATGCAGAAAAAGCGTACCAAGCGTTAAAAGTGGCTTTGTGTTCACAACCGGTATTGATAACATCAGATTTTTCAAAAGAATTTGTGGTACAGACAAATGCCTCAGAGGTAGGGATAGGCGCTGTGCTGTCCCAAACCAGAGATGGGGACGAACACCCTATCATTTATTTGAGTAGGAAACTCAATGAGCATGAAAAAAGGTATGCCATTGTGGAAAAGGAGGCTTTGGCCATTAAGTGGGCACTAGATACCTTGAGATATTAACTCTTGGGTAGACAATTCAGACTAGTGACGGATCATGCCCCTTTAAAATGGATGTATGTAAATAGAGGCAAGAATGCTCGTGTAACTAGATGGTTTCTAGCGTTGCAGGATTTTAAGTTTACTGTCGAACATAGACCGGGTACACAATTGGCCAACGCAGATGCATTGTCCCGCATCTTCTGTTTGGGGGCTACAAGAGTTCCGGCCCCTAGGACGAAACAGGGGAGGGGGATATGTGACAAGAGCACTGGGATAGTGTTTGAGGGCAGGTATGTTTGTCCCAGGTTCTTGTCTTACATGTATTAGAAAAATGAAAACTTCTAGGAATATGTTTTGTTTTGTTAGAACCTTTTCAGTTTGTTGGAAAAGCTGGGTAAGGGCCCTGACAGAGAGATGGGGCAAGTTCCAGACATTGGGCCCAGTTCGGGTCTTTGGCCTCACAGAAGGCTAATCAGGCTTTCAGCTGTGTAAGAGTGTTATAGAGCTGCTGGCCTGATTAGGGTGTGCAGACTGCCTGGGAAGACTGCAGGATCTCTGTGAGAGAAACACGCTCCTGATACAAGTAAGCTATACAGTGCTTACTGGAGAACTCTGTGGGTTTTTTGTTTAGTGACAGTTAGGAACATCTTGTGTTTAGTTAGTGCCGGACAGGCAAGGTATTTTCTTTTGGTGTTTGTTTTATTTTCTGTATAATAAAACTGGCTGGGGCCAGTTGTACCAGAACCTGGACTTGTGTTGTTCCTCAGCTGTTGCGTGCTGCCATATACCCCAGGAAATGGCACCTTGCACCCTTACATTGTTACAACTTATATATATATAAAGTTCCTGTATAGAGTGCACTCACCAGACGGATACTGTAGCCAACAGGATTTTATTGGGACATCATACACATTTTCATGCCATGAAAATGTGTATGATGTCCCAATAAAATCCTGTTGGCTACAGTATCCGTCTGGTGAGTGCACTCTATACAGGAACTTTATATATTCATGGAACAAGGAATGCTTCTTTTGATCCAATGAAATATTGAGTGACACCCCAGCAATTATTATTCTGAATTGTGAGTGCAGACAACTTCAATTTTTCTATATATATATATATATATATATATATATATATATATATACAAGTGTGTGTTACTGTATCTACGCACACCACCTGCATTAACCCTAAAGCTACTGGCTAGATCTGCCTTCTTGTTGTATGTGCATGCCTGATTTTACCCTCTGTTACTTTACATCCTATTGTCTGCAGGTTAATGAACCAACAAGCCTGGTTAAGTTATCTGCCATGTGGATTGACTGCCAATGCACACTGCTGACACTTATTAATGTTAGTAGATGGTGCGCTCTGTGCCTGTCTCCTTCTACAATAGGATCCTATGAGTGCATCCCCTAGTGTTTGTCCCCTAGTGCCAGTGTCTCTCGGAGGTGGAGCTTAGTGCATGATCTGATCCTCCATCTTAGTGACAGTGTGTGCAGTGCTGAGACCAGGAGCAGAGTTCAGTGAGAGAGACTTACAGTGTTCCTGCATGTACCGCAGCTTTGGAGCTATCACAGAGCCGGGCGCCACACCTTCTCTACAGTGGGAGTCAGACTGCACGGCTCTGCAGTCCTCCATCCCTTTTCACTGCAGACAACTTCTGCTGAGATACCATAGCCACACAAACAGACTAAGTACCGCTACCACTGCTGAGTTTCCTCATATGATATAAAGGGGCCAATTACCTATATCAATAATACATCCAAGTCACCTGTGTGTTTACTGAATAAACCTGCATTACTGTTTAAGTTCATTAAGTGTGTGGACTGACGTCACTACACCAGGCAATTTGCTATACTCTACCAACAGGTTATGGGCCCAGTCCCGTGTTCCAGACCCATGTGCCCAGATTTGTGTGCCTAAAGATTAACCCCTGAGTGCTTTTGAATAATCATACAGATACAGTTTAAAGTGACATTTTATACAAGTGCAGAAAGGATGTATAACACAGGACACAGTAAGAACTTTGGTAAATTGAAAGCTTCAGAGAACTATGCTACTGTACATGGAAATTTGCCATGGAAAAGCAGCTTAAGCGGGAAAAGTTGTGGAAGGTCACCATAGACCCAGGAGCAGGTCCAAAGCCAGATGACGTAGATAGAGCCATCGGGACAATAGGTTTAGCTGTGGAGCAGCATGTCTATTCAGTAGTCAGTGGGAACGCATCAGCTAAGGACATGTGGACAGCCCTGCAAAATGCATATGAAGACAAAGGTCTAATGAGAAGGATAAATTTGAGACGTATGCTATATGGAACGAAATTGAGTGCCTGCAAGGACATGAATGATTACATCGATAAGTTATTGTCGATAACTCAGCGGTTGGCATCTGTGGGGGAACATGTGGATGAGGAAGAAGTGGCAATTGCTATGTTACAGAATCTGATGCCAGAATTTGATTTTTTTGGTGGTTGCTTTAGAGTCAAATTACACTAAGCTGACAATGGAGATTGTAAGGGCCAAGTTGCTGCAGTTCCAAGAATGTATTCCCATCGAGAGACCATAGCTAAGGGTTCTGCCTTGATCACAAAGGGCACAAAGTCCAAAAAGCAAAAATTTAAATGTTTTGTATGTCACAAGATAGGACATAAAGCTTCAGATTGCAGAATTAAAAATTCCAGTGGTGCACAGAAGCAGCATGACAAGGCAAATGAGTCAGCACTAAATGTAGCAGACAATCACAGGAAGTATTGCTGGTACATGGACCACTAGACATTTCAGTTGCAATAAGCATTGGTTCAATTCTTTAACATCGTGTGTACCCACTACAGTTACAGGGATTGTAAAGAAGGTCCTTATTGCATCACAATCTGGGACAATCACAGTACGTTTAAGAATTGAAGGAGAAATAGTTGTTACAGATATCCAAGATGTGTTGTACGTGCCTGATTTAGGAAGTAATCTCATTGCAATCAGTGTCCTAGAGAAGAAAGGCTATAGAGTCCAATTTCAGAAGGGCAAATGTATGGCGCAAAATGAAAGAGGGACTGTTATTGCTTCAGCAACCCGGTGAAACCAACTATATGTTCTGGTCACTGTGTACTGCAATGATGGATACTGATGAAATACAGCCAGTGGTGCTGTGGCACAAATGCTTGGGTCATCTGGGATATGACAACGTCCAGAAACTGCTAGATGGAATGGTAACATGGATCACTGTGAACAACGCTGAAAGACCCATATGTGAGAGTTGCATAAAAGGCTAGCAAGCCCGCAACCCATTTCCAAAGTTAGTCAGTAGAGCAGAAACACCGTTAGCTCTAGTGCACACAGTCATTTATTAGGTATGAAAATTGTACAAAACCTGCAAGAAGGGTCTGTCACAATTGACCAACAAACATAAATTGAAGCAATAATTTCCAAATACGAATTGACAGATGTAAAACCAGTAAGTACTCCCATTGACAAAAGTTTAAAGATGGTCAAGGCCATGTCACCAAGCAGCAAAGGGGAGATAGAGGAAATGCAAGAAATCCCTTATCAAAATGCTGTTGGTAGTTTGATGTATGCAAGTATTGGGATACATCCTGACATCAAACATGCAGTGAGTCAGACAAACCAGTGTGCAAACAATCCTGGGAGACAACATGGGATTTCAGTAAAGAGAATTCTAAGGTACCTCAAAGGTACAAGTTCACTAAAGCTGAGAATTCCAAAATCAACAGACACCAGCTTAAAAGTATTCTGTGATGCCGACTGGGGGTCAGATGATGATGACAGACGTTCCTATACTGGATACCTGTGTGCAGTAGCAGGTGCAGCCATAAACTGGACAAATAGGAAACACCCACAGTTGCTCTTTTCTATGACAGAGGCAGAGTACATGGTGCTCACAGAAACTTAAAAAGAAGCGCTTTGGATAAAAGTGACTTTATGTGAGTTAGGTCTTCTTTATCACAGTGAGATCATCAACATAAAGTGTGATAACAAGGGAGCAATTGATCTTTCTTGTAGCACAAAGCATCATGGACGGTCTAAGCACATTGCTATAAGACATCACTTCATTTGTGAACTAGTGAAAAACAAGTCCATCAATGTGGAATATGTTGCAAGTGAAGAAAACATTGCCGACATGTTAGCAAAAATGACTGTTATCACACTTTTTACATGTATTCCTGAAGGAATGTGGACTGGAATATGTTTAATGTTGATTTATTCTTACTGTTTTTGCTCACATTTATGTTTTTGGTTACAGGTATGACTTTTTTGAAGTATTTGATAAAATGTCATGTTCTTTTAAATATGTGACTGGAGACAGTCTTAAGTGAGGGGGAGTGTTAGTTCCCTTTAGGGGATGGGGCTTGAGTGTCGCATCATTGGGTCCCTCTCCTGCAAGAAAATTACAGTGATTCACATGTCTGCGATCAATGACTTAATGAAGTGAATTGTGTCATTAAGTCCTGCTTCCAACATACGGTGCATCGATTATGGTGATTTTCTCCCAGTCCCCACCCTGCCCGCTTCACTACTCTTCCACGGGTATGGGAGACTACCTGAAAAACCATGATTGTCCCACAACTTCTTGGAGAGTATGCAAGTATGGTACAGACATGAATGTGACTGTCATCTCAGAACCTCACATTAATAAGCTCACAGAAAACATGGAAACATATTACCAAACCTCTCCTATACAGGGCTGTTTCTAGACAATTTGGCTCCAGGTGCGAGCTTTAAAAAAATGCCCCCTCCCCCCATAGACATTAAAAAATGTGCCCCACCCCCCTTAGACAAAAAAGAAATGAGGGGTTTCATGTGCTGGGTGTCATGCTTGTTACCAGGGGCTTCACATGCTGGGTATCATGCTTGTTACCAGGGGCTTCACGCGCTGGGTATCATGCTTGTTGCCAGGGGTTTCATGCTCTGGGATCCATGCTCATTGCCAAGGGTAATGCTCGTTGCCAAGAGGAATGCTCGTTGGCAAGGGAAATGCTTGTTGCAAAGGGGGTGGAAGTATATTAGCTGGCGGGCACCCGATCTCCCACTCCCCATCCTCCCTATTCCCGCTTTAGGGGGTGGAAATTTTGCAGATTGATGCAACTGCATCTGGTTGGCTGGTACTTTATCTCCGTGCACTTTAAATCCATCCAAGGCTAAATAGACCCCTAAAATTTGAATCTTGCTTGTTTTGGATGACATGTACTGTAAGTTGCTCCCTCATGATTTTAGGTGCCATTTCACCCTGGAAATGACTGGAAATTAATGTTACGGATGTTAATAATAAATATAATAGAGGAAGAAAAATAGTCTCAAATTACATGATTTAACTGTATTTATCAATTTTTAAGAAATCCAGATTCAATATTAAAAACCAAGACTAAAACACTTGAGGATGGTTTTGCCAAAGCCAGAACATGACCATGATTTAAAACCAAAACTAAACCACGGGGTCTGTGCACATCTCTAGTTCAATGCAAGTGTGCTTGAGATCCGGTATGAAATAAGAGCGGTCGAGATCCCGGTGGTCAGAAGGCCGATGCCGGAATCCCGACAGCCGGAATCCCAATGTCAAGCGCAATGAGTGCCCTCATGGGCTCGCTGCGCTTGCCACACTTCGGGTCCGGTGACGAGCTTCACTAGCCACACTATTATAATCCCCCTTGGGTGGTGGCGTGGACCGCTATCGGGATTCTGGCATCGACATCCTGAACCCCCGGGATGCCGACAGCCGCTAAATTGCCTGCATCCCTGTGCAGGCACACTATAGCATGTATGCAAAAGGACATCTTTTAGGTCCAACTATAATTCACCACTATACTGTATATTCAATGCTAACACTAATAATCATCACGAAAATGCAATTCTAATTTATTCTTCTTGTGTTCATTAGTAATCAGAGATGGACCGTTGATTGGAATGTACAGACTTCGCCAGTTGCAGTTTCACTGGGGTTCCTCTGATGACCACGGCTCTGAGCATGTTATAGATGGACTGAAATATTCCGGAGAAGTACTGAAAATAACTCCTATATCTTTTTGTTCTGCTTCTGTGCCTTTCTGCAAGCCTATATATCAGTCACATTTCCCTTAAACGGGTGTAGTATGGTTTGCTGGCGGTCGGGGTCCCGGCAACCAGCATACCGGCGCTGGAATCTCGACCGCCGGCATACCGACAGCTGGGTGAGCGCAAATTAGCCCCTTGTGGGCTCGCTGTGCTCGGCACACTGCGGGCACGGTGGCGTGCTATGCACGCCACGCTATCTATTCTCACTCCGGTATGCCGGCGGTGGGGATTCCGGCGCCGGTATGGTGGTCGCCGGGAGGCCGGCCGCCGGCAACCTGAAGACCACCCCCTTAAACACAGCTCTGAACTTCTGTTATACTCCATGTTGTATATACTGTAGTATCCTCACCGCAGTTCTCACATACAAAAAAATGAATAGGTGCATAAGTGAAAAACAACCGAGGAAGGATGAATATTTAATGAGGTTTCTCTATCGTCCTAGTGGATGCTGGGGTTCCTGAAAGGACCATGGGGGGGTAGCGGCTCCGCAGGAGACAGGGCACAAAAAGTAAAGCTTTTTCCGATCAGGTGGTGTGCACTGGCTCCTCCCCCTATGACCCTCCTCCAGACTCCAGTTAGATTTTTGTGCCCGGCCGAGAAGGGTGCAATCTAGGTGGCTCTCCTAAAGAGCTGCTTAGAAAAAGTTTAGCTAGGTTTTTTATTTTACAGTGATTCCTGCTGGCAACAGGATCACTGCAGCGAGGGACTGAGGGGAGAAGGAGTCAACTCACCTGCGTGCAGGATGGATTGGCTTCTTGGCTACTGGACATCAAGCTCCAGAGGGACGATCACAGGTACAGCCTGGATGGTCACCGGAGCCACGCCGCCGGCCCCCTTGCAGATGCTGAAGACAGAAGAGGTCCAGAATCGGCGGCTGAAGACTCCTGCAGTCTTCAAAAGGTAGCGCACAGCACTGCAGCTGTGCGCCATTTTCCTCTCAGCACACTTCACACGGCAGTCACTGAGGGTGCAGGGCGCTGGGAGGGGGGCGCCCTGGGAGGCAAAATGATTACCTATAAAGGCTAAAAATACCTCACATATAGCCCTAGAGGCTATATGGAGATATTTAACCCCTGCCTGATTTCTCTAAATAGCGGGAGACGAGCCCGCCAGAAAAGGGGCGGGGCCTATCTCCTCAGCACACGGCGCCATTTCCTCTCACAGTTCCGCTGGTCAGGACGGCTCCCAAGTCTCTCCCCTGCACTGCACTACAGAAACAGGGTAAAACAGAGAGGGGGGGGCACATTTATGGCGATAATTTGATATAACAAAGCAGCTATAAGGGAGCACTTATTATAAGGCTATCCCTGATATATATATATAGCGCTTTTGGTGTGTGCTGGCAAACTCTCCCTCTGTCTCCCCAAAGGGCTAGTGGGTCCTGTCTTCGTTAGGAGCATTCCCTGTGTGTCTGCTGTGTGTCGGTACGTGTGTGTCGACATGTATGAGGACGATATTGGTGTGGAGGCGGAGCAATTGCCAAATATGAGGATGTCACCCCCTAGGGAGTCGACACCGGAATGGATGCCTTTATTTATGGAACTACGGGATAGTGTCAACACGCTAAAGCAGTCGTTTGACGACATGAGGCGGCCGGACAATCAATTAGTGCCTGTCCAGGCGACTCAAACACCGTCAGGGGCTGTGAAACGCCCTTTGCCTCAGTCGGTCGACACAGACCCAGACACAGGCGATGACTCCAGTGGTGACGGTGACGAATCAACCGTATTTTCCAGTAGGGCCACACGTTATATGATTTTGGCAATGAAGGAGGCGTTACATTTAGCTGATACTACAGGTACCACTAAACAGGGTATTATGTGGGGTGTGAAAAAACTACCTATAGTTTTTCCTGAATCAGAAGAATTAAATGACGTGTGTGATGAAGCGTGGGTTGCCCCTGATAAAAAACTGATAATTTCAAAGAAATTATTGACATTATACCCTTTCCCGCCAGAGGTTAGGGAGCGCTGGGAAACACCTCCTAGGGTGGACAAGGCGCTAACACGCTTATCTAAACAAGTGGCGTTACCCTCTCCTGAGACGGCCGCACTTAAAGATCCATCAGATAGGAGGATGGAAAATATCCAAAAAAGTATATACACACATGCAGGTGTTATACTACGACCAGCTGTAGCGACTGCCTGGATGGGCAGTGCTGGGGTAGTTTGGTCAGAGTCCCTGATTGAAAATATTGATACCCTGGACAGGGACAATATTTTACTGTCGTTAGAACAAATAAAGGATGCATTTCTTTATATGCGTGATGCACAGAGGGATATCTGCACACTGGCATCACGGGTAAGTGCTATGTCCATTTCGGCCAGAAGAGCTTTATGGACGCGACAGTGGTCAGGTGATGCGGATTCAAAACGGCATATGGAAGTTTTGCCGTATAAAGGGGAGGAGTTATTTGGAGTCGGTCTATCAGATTTGGTGGCCACGGCTACAGCCGGGAAATCCACCTTTCTACCTCAAGTCACTCCCCCACAGAAAAAGGCACCGACTTTTCAACCGCAGCCCTTTCGTTCCTTTAAAAATAAGAGAGCAAAGGGCTATTCATATCTGCCACGAGGCAAAGGTCGAGGGAAGAGACAGCAACACGCAGCTCCTTCCCAGGAACAGAAGCCCTCCCCGGCTTCTACAAAAGCCTCAGCATGACGCTCGGGCTCCTCAAGCGGACTCGGGGAAGGTGGGCGGTCGTCTCAAAAATTACAGCGCGCAGTGGGCTCACTCGCAGGTAGATCCCTGGATCCTGCAGATAATATCTCAAGGGTACAGGTTGGAATTAGAGACGGATCCACCTCGCCGTTTCCTGAAGTCTGCTTTACCAACGTCCCCCTCCGAAAGGGAGACGGTTTTGGAAGCCATTCACAAGCTGTACTCTCAGCAGGTGATAGTCAAGGTACCTCTTCTACAACAAGGGAAGGGGTATTATTCCACTCTTTTTGTGGTTCCGAAGCCGGATGGCTCGGTAAGGCCTATTCTAAATCTGAAGTCCTTGAACCTGTACATAAAGAAGTTCAAGTTCAAAATGGAGTCACTCAGAGCAGTGATAGCGAACCTGGAAGAGGGGGACTTTATGGTATCCTTGGACATCAAGGATGCGTATCTCCACGTTCCAATTTACCCCTCACACCAGGGGTACCTCAGGTTCGTTGTACAAAACTGTCACTATCAGTTTCAGACGCTGCCGTTCGGATTGTCCACGGCACCTCGGATCTTTACAAAGGTAATGGCCGAGATGATGATTCTTCTTCGAAGAAAAGGCATATTAATTATCCCATACTTGGACGATCTCCTAATAAGGGCGAGGTCCAGAGAACAGCTAGAGATGGGATTAGCACTGTCTCAAGAAGTGCTAAAACAGCACGGGTGGATTCTGAATATTCCAAAATCCCAGTTAATGCCGACAACTCGTCTGCTGTTCCTAGGGATGATTCTGGACACGGTTCAGAAAAAGGTTTTTCTCCCGGAGGAAAAAGCCAAGGAGTTATCCGAGCTTGTCAGGAACCTCCTAAAACCAGGAAAGGTGTCTGTACATCAATGCACAAGAGTCCTGGGAAAAATGGTGGCTTCTTACGAAGCAATTCCATTCGGCAGATTCCACGCAAGAATTTTCCAAAGAGATCTGTTGGACAAATGGTCAGGGTCGCATCTTCAGATGCACCTACGGATAACCCTGTCTCCAAGGACAAGGGTGTCTCTTCTGTGGTGGTTGCAGAGTCCTCATCTATTGGAGGGCCGCAGATTCGGCATACAGGATTGGATCCTGGTGACCACGGACGCCAGCCTGAGAGGCTGGGGAGCAGTCACACAAGGAAGAAACTTCCAGGGAGTATGGACGAGCCTGGAAACGTCTCTTCACATAAACATTCTGGAACTAAGAGCAATATACAATGCTCTAAGCCAGGCAGAACCTCTGCTTCAGGGAAAACCGGTGTTGATCCAGTCGGACAACATCACGGCAGTCGCCCATGTGAACAGACAGGGCGGCACAAGAAGCAGGAGTGCAATGGCAGAAGCTGCAAGGATTCTTCGCTGGGCAGAGAATCATGTGATAGCGCTATCAGCAGTGTTCATCCCGGGAGTGGACAACTGGGAAGCAGACTTCCTCAGCAGACACGATCTTCACCCGGGAGAGTGGGGACTTCATCCAGAAGTCTTCCACATGCTGGTAACCCGTTGGGAAAGACCAATGGTGGACATGATGGCGTCTCGCCTCAACAAAAAACTGGACAGGTATTGCGCCAGGTCAAGAGATCCGCAGGCAATAGCTGTGGACGCGCTGGTAACGCCTTGGGTGTACCAGTCGGTGTATGTGTTTCCTCCTCTGCCTCTCATACCAAAAGTATTGAGAATTATACGGCAAAGAGGCGTAAGAATGATACTAGTGGTTCCGGATTGGCCAAGAAGGACTTGGTACCCGGAACTTCAAGAGATGATCACGGAAGATCCGTGGCCTCTACCTCTAAGGAGGGACTTGCTTCAGCAGGGTCCCTGTCTGTTTCAAGACTTACCGCGGCTGCGTTTGACGGCATGGCGGTTGAACGCCGGATCCTAATGGAAAAAGGCATGCCGGAAGAAGTCATTCCTACTTTGATTAAAGCAAGGAAAGAAGTAACCGTGCAACATTATCACCGAATTTGGCGAAAATATGTTGCGTGGTGCGAAGATCGGAGTGCTCCGACGGAGGAATTTCAACTGGGTCGATTCCTACATTTCCTGCAATCAGGATTGTCTATGGGTCTTAAATTGGGATCTATTAAGGTTCAAATTTCGGCCCTGTCGATTTTCTTTCAAAAAGAATTGGCTTCAGTCCCTGAAGTCCAGACCTTTGTGAAGGGAGTGCTGCATATACAGCCTCCTGTGGTGCCTCCAGTGGCACCGTGGGATCTCAATGTAGTTTTGGATTTTCTAAAATCTCATTGGTTTGAACCACTAAATAAGGTGGATTTGAAATATCTCACTTGGAAAGTGACCATGCTTCTAGCCCTGGCTTCTGCCAGGAGAGTGTCAGAATTGGCAGCTTTATCTTACAAAAGCCCATATCTGATTTTCCATTCGGACAGGGCAGAACTGCGGACTCGTCCGCATTTTCTCCCTAAGGTGGTGTCAGCATTTCATCTGAACCAGCCTATTGTAGTGCCTGCGGCTACAAGTGACTTGGAGGACTCCAAGTTACTGGACGTTGTCAGAGCATTAAAAATATATATTGCAAGAACAGCTGGAGTCAGAAAATCTGACTCGTTGTTTATATTGTATGCACCCAACAAGATGGGTGCTCCTGCGTCTAAGCAGACGATTGCTCGTTGGATCTGTAGCACAATCCAACTGGCACATTCTGTGGCAGGCCTGCCACAGCCTAAATCTGTAAAGGCCCACTCCACAATGAAGGTGGGCTCATCTTGGGCGGCTGCCCGAGTGGTCTCGGCATTACAACTTTGCCGAGCAGCTACGTGGTCAGGGGAGAACACGTTTGTAAAATTTTACAAATTTGATACTCTGGCTAAGGAGGACCTGGAGTTCTCTCATTCGGTGCTGCAGAGTCATCCGCACTCTCCCGCCCGTTTGGGAGCTTTGGTATAATCCCCATGGTCCTTTCAGGAACCCCAGCATCCACTAGGACGATAGAGAAAATAAGATTTTACTTACCGATAAATCTATTTCTCGGAGTCCGTAGTGGATGCTGGGCGCCCATCCCAAGTGCGGATTATCTGCATAAATTGTACATAGTTATTGTTAACTTATTCGGGTTATTGTTGTAGGAAGCCATCTTTCAGAGGCTCCGCTGTTATCATACTGTTAACTGGGTTTATATCACAAGTTGTACGGTGTGATTGGTGTGGCTGGTATGAGTCTTACCCGGGATTCAAAATCCTCCCTTATTGTGTACGCTCGTCCGGGCACAGTACCTAACTGGAGTCTGGAGGAGGGTCATAGGGGGAGGAGCCAGTGCACACCACCTGATCGGAAAAAGCTTTACTTTTTGTGCCCTGTCTCCTGCGGAGCCGCTACCCCCCCATGGTCCTTTCAGGAACCCCAGCATCCACTACGGACTCCGAGAAATAGATTTATCGGTAAGTAAAATCTTATTTTTAGGAGTAAAAAGGCAATACATAAAAGACTGAAGTCAGCCAGCCTTTCAAGTGATGTCATTACATAACTTATGCTTACTAGAACAGATCGAAATAAAGTAATTCTTACATATGGATAACTAGCAGGGAACAGATGTGTAACTGCTCCATATTTCTTACTCTGCTATTCTGAGAATGTACGGGGCCAATACAAATGTAATGGAGTGCCATTAGAGCTTTCAGTGCCATCACGGTGGAACTGGAAACCCAAATGGGGTTTCACTGCACGTGCAACAGACCCAGTGCTTGCTCAAAAGAGCGGAAGGTGACACTAGGTGCCTAGAGGTGAAGCTAGAGCACAGGTTCTCAAACTCGGTCCTCAGGACCCCACACGGTTCATGTTTTGCAGATTTTTTTGTGACAGTTGGTGATACACAGTGCACCTGCTGAGTGACATGGAAAACGTGAACCGTGTGGGGTCCTGAGGACCGAGGTTGAGAGTCACGGAGCTAGAGAATGGTTGTACGAAGTGCTAGCTCCCGGACTTGTGTGTGTTCTTTGGGGCACAGACTTGACATAGAGGCACTGTCATGACCTCAACATACTTCAGTGTTGTTTCAACTTTACCAATATGGCCATGCCCCCTTGTACTGAGGTCCGGCTTTTTTTAATGGTTGGAGTAGATGCCTGCTTATTGCTGGGTGCCACTTCCCTGCCTGGTTCCAGAGCAGCTGCACATGGATATATCCAGTTTTTTCTTATTGGCTCTCCAAAATGCGTGACAGCCGGATAGCCAATAAGATGCCGTTTTGAGATAAGAGTAAATCCGAACCCGCACATCTTTATTAAAAATAGATTTTTTTCAATTAGTTTTTATCAGACATTTTATGTGCAAAAAGCAGATGGTTATGTGTAGAGATGAGCGGGTTCGGTTCGCCGAGAACCAAACCCCCCCGAACTCCACATGGTTTACACGGGTCCGAGGCAGACTCGGTTCTTACCGCCTGACTCGGAAAACCCGAATGAGGCAAAACGTCATCATCCCGGTGTTGGATTCTCGCGAGATTCGGATTCCATATAAAGAGCCGCGCGTCGCCGCCATTTTCACTCGTGCATTGTAGAGAGAGCAGAGAGGACGTGGCTACGTTCTCTCAGTGGCAAATCTCAATATCAGTGCTCAGTATCAGTGCTTACTTATTGCTGCTCAGTAATATTAGTAGTGTGTCTCTCTTGTGCTGCATCTTGCTGCTCAGTGTCAGTTCTCAGTAGTATCCTCATCAGTGCTCAGTATCACTGCTCATTGTCTTGTGCTGCATTGTGGTGCTCAGTATACTACAGTACATTACTAATATACTAGTCCAGTGTCTTGTGCTGCATCTTGCTGCTCAGTGTCAGTTCTCATTATTATCCTCATCAGTGCTCAGTATCACTGCTCATTGTCTTGTGCTGCATTGCGGTGCTTAGTAATACTACAGTACATTACTAATATACTAGTCCAGTGTGTTGTGCTGCATCTTGCTGCTCAGTGTCAGTTCTCAGTATTATCACCATCAGTGCTCAGTATCACTGCTCATTGTCTTGTGCTGCATTGTGGTGCTCAGTAATACTACAGTACATTACTAATATATACTAGTCCAGTGTCTTGTGCTGCATCCTGCTGCTCAGTGTCAGTTCTCAGTAGTATCATCGTCATCAGTGCTCAGTATCACTGCTCATTGTATTGTGCTGCATTGTGGTGCTCAATAATACTACTGTACATTACCAATATATATATATATATATATATAATGCAGTTAAAATGCCGGCTGTTGAGATTCCAGCGTTCAGGAGACCGACACCTGAACACGCCCCCAACCGAGTGTGAATATGACCTGTATTGAGTGAAGCAAGCCACCGGATCCGAAGCGTGGCAAACACAGGGAGCCAGCGAGGGGATTCACTGCTTCACTTCCGACAGATGGGAATACTGACAGCTGGCATCCCGTGTGGCGGTAAAACATGTACACACACAGATATACATATATATATATATACACACGTATGTATACAAATATATATATATATATATACACAACGTATATACAGGGCCGGTGCAAGGTTTCTCGACACCCTAGGCAAAAGTTTAGCTTACTGCCTGCCTGCCCCCTGCTAGCACAGGGCATCCAGATATGGCCACTGCTACCCATAACTCCATGGTGGCCGGCCCCTTATGTATCTGGGTGACATCCATGGACTGCGTCCCAACCACATTGCATCTGTGTCACCTAGCAGCACAGCACCCCACCCTGTGTCACCCGGCACATCAAACCCCCCCTTCCCCCCGTGTCCACCCTGCATCACCCAGCACGGCACCCCACTCTAAGTCACACAGCACAGCACCCCACCCGTGTCACCAAGTACAGCTCCCCACCCAGTGTCCCCAACACAGCACCCCACCCTGTCATCCAGCACATCAATCCCCATGTCCCCCAGCACATCCCACCCCGTGTCCACCGTGTCACACAGCACAGCACCCCACCCGTGTGTCACACAGCACAGCTCCCCACCCTGTGTAACACAGCACAGTTCCCAACCCTGTGTCACACAGCACATCAATCCCCGTGTCACCCAGCACATTAAACCCCCCTCATGTCCACCCTGTATCACCCAGCACAGCACCCCACGCTGTGTCACCCAGCACAGCACCCTACCCGTGTCGCCCAGCACAGCATCCATCACCCAGCACAGCTCCCCACCCAGTGTTTCCCAGCACAGCACCCCGCCCTGTGTCAACCAACACCATACCCTGTCACCCAGCACAGCTGCCCTTTGTGAAATACTGCACACCAAGTGTCTCCCACCCACTACCATTACAGTATCCCACCATGGCAGCCTGTGCTGGTAGCAATTAAAATAAACCGGCTTCTCCCCATTTTAAAAGGACCCTACAGTTAAGATTCGTGTCCCTGTGGTAGAAGCTCAGGCCCATCGATATGTATCTTTAGCTGATGTGACTCTCAGGCCAAGTAACATGCGCCTCAACACCTGCGATGGTGCTGTGTGCACAGACATCTTCATGGCTCCTCTTACCTGTGCAAACACCGGACACCTCTCTCCCGGTCTCTGCTGCTGCTTCAGTGCGACGTTAATTTGTCTAGGCTCCGCCCCCAAAACTTCCTGACCGCACATGCGCACTAGGGATTCGAGAAGAGGCAGTGGGTAATCCGCCACCTCCTCTGCTCCTCACCGTCTCCATCCAGAGAAGCTGCGCCCCGGCATCCTCTGAGCCCGTCACTTTTGCACACAGCAGCAGCACGCTTAGCTCTGCTGCTGCCGCCGCCGCTGCCACCTCCTCCGCTCCCAGACAAACAGCAGAGCAGCCTCCAGATGACAAAAAATATTATTTTAGCGGGACTCGGGAGCGTGCCGTCCTCCTGTGTTAGGCGCCCTTAGGCAGCTGCCTAAAGCTGCCTAATGGTGGCGCCGGCCCTGCGTATATACATACACAAACAAACACACATACCTACAAATATATTATACCAAAAAAGAAAACACAAAATTGGGCGCTAGTGTTTAAATTGGATGTTAGCCGCACGTTCCTGGAGCTTGGTTCCTCTGCCACCACTTTAATAGAACAAGAAAAAACAGACTGGAACTGTGCTTAATATCCAATTAAAGATTTTATTCACTCTAATACGAATTAATATATTTATACAATCACCGGCCGGATTTTATAAATTTGCACATAACATAAATATACTAATAGAAACCTTCAACGCTTCTATAGCACGTAATTAGTACATAATTAACATAATTAAAAAACATATATTAAAAACTTAATGCACACATAGTCGTGTTACTGACTATACCACTGCTCATAGGTGACTCCTATAACCTTGCAGGCGTCCCTGCAATATATAGCATTATGTCTACTATCCGTGTTATTTAATTTTATAGCAGCAAAGGATTGAAATATTCTTGTAACACCCCTTTGTCTGCAGGGTTAGACTGAATGTCCGTCATCAGTTATATCTGTCCCATGAGCCTTAGGTCAGCAAAGCGATGTTAATAATGCGGTTATAGCAAGCTTCTAAATGTCCTTCACTTTAGCACTATGATACCAAGGCTGTCTCTGAATGCAATTTAGGCTGTAATATAACTCAGGTCTGGGAGCACACTCCCTATTCCCCCTTAGCACTGGGGTCCGGATGTCCGGATGTCGAGCTTATTAGTTGGTTAGTAAGCCGTCATGCAGAGTATGCCTAGCAATCACTTGATAATTAACTTAGCCGGCCGGCTAGAAACTCACTTATCCACTCCTCCACATACGCGTTTCACCGCCTCGATGTATCGGCGGCGGCTTCTTCAGTGTGTATGGAGCCTCTCCGTGCTTGCCCGGCTTATATGCCGGGTTCGTATTTCCGTTCTCCTCACTTCCCCGCACACACGTCGTGCGCCGCGTTTCAAGCCTCGTTCTCACTACACATGTAGCACGGAAAGTCAGTACCTTTGATACCTGTTTAAATCAAGCCTCGTTATTAGTATCGAAAGTGACTCATATTCCAAATTCCTCTTAGAACATTGTTAGAAACTTTATATGCATTTGGTTTAAAGAGTCACCTATATGGATACCTGTATGTGTGCACTTGATTACTCAGCGAACCTTAAAAACATACTTTAAACTCACAATTTAACATGTGCCTAAACACACACACAAATATAAAACTTTTATTTCCCCCTTATGCTCTTCCAAGCATCCTAAGATTTCTACTTTAGTGTTGGTATCCATCTCCTAAAAAGGAGAACATGTATATTTTCTATATATAGTTACATATATTAGGTCTCTTCAATATTAACCATCCATCAATTTGTATACTTATATAGTTCAGTTCCCCCTATTTTCCATCTACTCTTAATTAGATAATGATCTTACTCCCTATCCTACCTCTAACAAATTTATAGATAAATAGGCCTATAGTGAACATTTCAATGAGAATTAGAATCCAATAGAGCACACACAGAACCCCCCCCAAAAAATACTAGTCCCAATCCACGATGACACAAGAAGGCGACAATTAGACATAATATTGGACCATACCATCTTATGGTCCCACTCACTCCTAAATCCCATTTAACTCCACGGTATCATTAAGTCCATTTGGCAACATCGTATCCAACTGAAAAATCCAGTAAGCTTCACGCCTACATAATAACCCATATCTATTTCTCCCCCGTTTAGTCTGCCTAATTTGTTCTATGGCTATTATAGTAATCCCCTCAAAATTTCCTTTACGACACCGAGTTATATGATTCGCTACTGGATGTTGAGCATTTTTCCTTACATTACGTCTATGCTCCATAAAGCGTACATGCAATGTTCGTGTAGTGCGACCTACGTATTGTCTGCCGCAAACACACGTGTATTGTCGCCTTCTTGTGTCATCGTGGATTGGGACTAGTATTTTTTGGGGGGGGGTTCTGTGTGTGCTCGATTGGAATTCTAATTCTCATTGAAATGTTCACTATAGGCCTATTTATCTATAAATTTGTTAGAGGTAGGATAGGGAGTAAGATCATTATCTAATTAAGAGTAGATGGAAAATAGGGGGAACTGAACTATATAAGTATACAAATTGATGGATGGTTAATATTGAAGAGACCTAATATATGTAACTATATATAGAAAATATACATGTTCTCCTTTTTAGGAGATGGATACCAACACTAAAGTAGAAATCTTAGGATGCTTGGAAGAGCATAAGGGGGAAATAAAAGTTTTATATTTGTGTGTGTGTTTAGGCACATGTTAAATTGTGAGTTTAAAGCATGTTTTTAAGGTTCGCTGATTAATCAAGTGCACACATAGAGGTGTCCATATAGGTGAATCCTTAAACCAAATGCATATAAAGTTTCTAACAATGTTCTAAGAGGAATTTGGAATATGAGTCACTTTCGATACTGATAACGAGGCTTGATTTAAACAGGTATCAAAGGTACTGACTTTCCGCGCTACATGTGTAGTGAGAACGAGGCTTGGAGCGCGGCGCATGACGTGTGTGCGGGGAAGTGAGGAGAACGGAAATACGAACCCGGCATATAAGCCGGGCAAGCACGGAGAGGCTCCATACACACTGAAGAAGCCGCCGCCGATACATCGAGGCGGTGAAACGCGTATGTGGAGGAGTGGATAAGTGAGTTTCTAGCCGGCCGGCTAAGTTAATTATCAAGTGATTGCTAGGCATACTCTGCATGATGGCTTACTAACCAACTAATCAGCTCGACATCCGGACCCCAGTGCTAAGGGGGAATAGAGAGTGTGCTCCCAGACCTGAGTTATATTACAGCCTAAATTACATTCAGAGACAGCCTTGGTATCATAGTGCTAAAGTGAAGGACATTTACAAGCTTGCTATAACCGCATTATTAACATCGCTTTGCTGACCTAAGGCTCATGGGACAGATATAACTGATGACGGACATTCAGTCTAACCCTGCAGACAAAGGGGTGTTACAAGAATATTTCAATCCTTTGCTGCTATAAAATTAAATAACACGGATAGTAGACATAATGCTATATATTGCAGGGACGCCTGCAAGGTTATAGGAGTCACCTATGAGCAGTGGTATAGTCAGTAACACGACTATGTGTGCATTAAGTTTTTAATATATGTTTTTTAATTATGTTAATTATGTACTAATTACGTGCTATAGAAGCGTTGAAGGTTTCTATTAGTATATTTATGTTATGTGCAAATTTATAAAATCCGGCCGGTGATTGTATAAATATATTAATTCGTATTAGAGTGAATAAAATCTTTAATTGGATATTAAGCGCAGTTCCAGTCTGTTTTTTCCTAAACCTACAAATACATACATACACACACTTCATATAAAGTTTACATATTACATATGTTGTGGTATACATACCACCAGGGGATGCGAGGCAGGAGCAGACTGGCGACATGCTCAGCCACAGCAGCTCCCCCGGGCTTTCATTATGCAGAGAGCTACGTAGCTCTCTGCTGCTGCTGCTCCATCGTATTTGCGGCTTTTGCTGAGACAGATACACTGCTGTCTCCGTCTCAAAACTAACACATTTGGCTCATCGGGGGGAAGGGGGTTTCCAGGTTCTCTGACCCCCCCCTTGCGGGCGCTACTATTAACCCATCACCAACTTGCACAGGTGTTGGGGAGACAAAATACATAGAAGGACGATCTCCAAGCACTGCTATACAAAATTCGTATCCGTATGTCACAGTTCGGAGACATACGGATCCAAATTTTATATAGCAGCACTTGGAGATCGTCCTTCTGTGTATTTTGTATCTAGGAAGGAGTGGTGTTCTTTTGAATGAATGCTAAGCTGCAGCTAGGGCGCAAGTTACCGTTTCACCTTCTTTGAGGTGTTGGGGAGAGTCCTGGGAAGAGCCATTTTTTTTTAGAGGCATGAATTGGGATTTCTGCTGAACAGGTTGCGGCTGTTTTAATATAAAGTAAAAATCTAATCTTATTTCCAGCACTGCACCATTCCTTATCTGTAGTTTGCTAGGAAGGCTCTCACTCTGCCCAGCTTCTCCCTTCTGCCTGGGCAAACTTTTAAGCCCCCCACACACTAGAATGATTGTCGGGCCAATGCGCACAATATAGATATGTTGGATAAATATATCTTTAGTGAAAGTGCAAATTGTCTGCATTTCACTAACGATAACGATCCGATGCACGGTCCCAGAGCTGGCCTTAGCTAAAGGCAGGCTAAGCATTTGCCTAGGGCATCCATGCATGTCTAGATGCATCCAAGCATGTCCCTGCAATAGCTCATGCTGGGAGGGACAGTCTGCAAACTAACTGTTACTTTCCAAATGTATTCAATCAGTACTTGTATACACTGATGTGTACATTTGTCAAATAGAATGCACACTATCCCTTAAAGTTCCTCATGCTGGGAGGGACAGTCTGCAAACTAACTGGTACTTTCCAAATGTATTTAATCAGTACTTCTATACACTGCTGTTTACATTTGTCAAATAGAATGCACACTGTCCCTTAAAGTTCGTTAAACTCCCTCTGACATGCTTGAATGCCCCTGACTTGTAAGACAACAGCAGAAGCCTTGCAACTCTAATTCCTGGACATGTGAAATTTTCACTGACTATATAAGGTTATTACTGGATGGCTCCTTATGATACCACATGTGTATTTTTGACGACTGCTTCACATAAATCTGACATCACTTATATATTGCTTGTGCACATGGGGGAGGGGAACACTGCCATCATGTGTGTGTCCCTTATCCCTGTGCATACCCCAGGTGTCTGCAGGGACATAACACGGGTAGTGTTCTCCCCACACTTAATTTCTTAGTCAGTCCATGCTGTAATCCAGTACTGTAATCCAGTCCACTGCCATCCAGTACTGTAACGTGGTCAGTAAGTTGCGTTGCGCTATTTCTATATGAAACATCAGTGCAGCGTGACTTTCAGACACGTCAGACTGGAGGGAAGAGCATATCGTTCCCACAGTATAAAATAAAGGGCATGCAGTTGCCGGGAGTAACACACCAGCAAACACACTGAACAGTGAAGAGAATGGACAGTTGCTACATGTTTGATAGTGGTCTTTTTGTATAATCAGCAAGCATCTGGACATTGCTGCTATTTGTTTCCAATGAGCAAGTGAAAATAAAGGGTGAGTCTTGCAAATGATGGCATACCCTGTGAGGTCACATCCCTTGTACGGGTGCCCCTTTAACGGGTGCAAGCGCAAGCACGCACCCACCCATCCTGCCATGCCCATCTCACAAAACGCAGTCATAAGTTTTATTTTAAAAAAAGCTACTTGCATTACTAATGTGGGGCATATGTGTCAGGTGCATTATTGTGTGGAATTATGTGTATTATGGGCATTAATAATGTGTGGAATATGTGTAGGATGGCATTATTAATGTGGGCCATATGTGTAAGGTGCATTACATTGTGGAATTATGTGTATTATGGGCATTACTGTGTGGCATTATGCAGGGTTGAACTGGCCTACAGGGTAACCACCCAGTGGGCGCCATTGCCTGAGTGTCGCTGGGTCAGATGCAGAACTAGCAGCGGTGCTAGGGGGCATCAGACAAAATTTTGCTTATGGCATCAAATTGGCTTTGCACGGCCCCCAGGTCACTTGATGCAGATATTCCCTGCTGCAGAGAAGATCTGAAGCTATCGTTAGGGACTGCATGCTCCTGGATGTTGCCACTCCTAGATCTTTTGCAAGATCTTTAAGATATATCTTATGTGTATTGCACTATATGGGGTCTATTCAATTCATCCGACAAGCCAGAAAAACTACTTTTTCCGACTTTTTTAGGTCAAATCTGGATTCGACCTATTCAAGTCCGTTGCCGTTTTTCCAACTTGTTGGAAAACACGTTGATCGGCGGATTAGCTTCAGATCCACGTTTTTCGTCGGATTAGCGGGCGTTTCCAACAGCTTTTTAGCCTGTTTTCAACAATGCCGATTCTACTTAAAAAAAAGTTGGATCTGCATTGTTGAAACCGGGCAAAAATCTGTCGGAAATGCCGGCAAAATGAATACTGCCCTATAATGAGCCCGGGACTGCAGGGGAGCTGCCGACGAGTTCTGCAAGTCCTTCTAGTATGTGGCCACTTTTACTCTTCGGCAGATATGGCCATCTTGCGCCACACTCGTTGCACTGTGACAGAACACTGCATTAAACAAATTAAGGTGCAGACTAGGGGGTAAATTTACTAAGATGGGAGTTCTATTTAAGATGGGATGTTGCCCTTAGCAACCAATCAGATTCTACTTCTCATTTATTCAGCACCTTCTAGAAGATAATACCTGGAATCTGATTGGTTGCTATGGGCAACATCTAATCTTAAATAGAACTGCCATCTTAGTAAAAACACCCCTCGGTCTTAAGTTGCATTTGTGCTATGCAGCTGCCGTTTTGCACTTTAAAAATGACCTCCACTAGGTTTGCACTATGGAGCTGGTGCTTAGTTTTTTTTTTTTTTTTAAGACCGAGGTGCATGGCTTCATCAACCAGTGGTCTGTGCAAAAACCGTGCTCCAAAAGGAGAAGGGCCCCGTTACTACCCAAACCCTCAGAGCCAAAAGGCCTACTGAGGGAAAAAGGGTATGCAGGTCCCCCCTTGCCGAAGCGCAGAGGGACCACCTCCGGTGGAGGCAGACATTTTACATGGTGAACCAATAGTTAAATGATAGTGCAATACATCACAAAGTCATATTGACCTACACTCTTAGAATATCAGGGAGATCCATGAATTTTGGGTGAATCTCCCATACTCACTAGAGAGTTGGCCATCCATTGATATGCAGCCTTTGCGCCCTGCCCCTGCTGTACAAAACCATAACTATGCAGCAATACTAGCCCAGCCCTCAAAGTGTCTGTCTCCAATGCAGGGCCGGATTAAGACCTTTAAAGGCCGTAAACACGTAAAAAAATGTGGTGCCCCCATATAGATATAATTCAAAAATATAAACAATAATTAACCTTAAATAAAAAATTATTAATTTTTAATTAAAAAAATTTGGACAATAATGTTTATTTTTGTATACTTCCACTTTATTTGTATTTGAAAAGTTTTCTCCTACTTTTTCTAATTGCAAAGTCTTTGAGCAGGTCCTCAAAACTAATCTTACTTAGCACATTTTCTTATATACTTAGTATGAGTGTTCTAATTTTGTGATATTCCCAAGATTAAGATATCATGAATCTCTATTATTACTATTTTATTATTATTTTTATTATTATGGTATATAGTTACAGATGGGTCCTCGCACATCATTGCTACAGTCATACCAAATAGCCCCTTTTAGCAAGCCAGGTCCCGCGAGACTCCGCTAGCGTTGGTCGTCTTAGACACAATGCGATGTGGCTTGGATGCACCAGGAGACTGTGCTTATTAATTTGAAATGCAACACTTGTATATCTGTGAGTGACTGAGTTTCTGAATCCGAATATGAAATGCTAAAATATAGCAGAATACATACGGTATCCTGGCGGTTGGGATGCCGGCAGTCAAAATACTGAGTAAACAGTGAAGTACCTAACCCTAATGACCCTAACCCTCCCTCCCCGTAGCCTAAACCTAACCCCCCCCCACCCGCAGCCTAAACCTAACCCTGCCCTACCCGCAGCCTAACCCTTACCCTCCCCGGTGGTGTTTAACCCAACCCCCCCCCTTCGAACAGGCTAAACATAACCCTCCCTCCCACACAGCCTAGCCCTCCTCTGGGCTGCCTAACCTCCGCTCCGCCTAACCCTAGCCCTCCCACCCCCCGCAGCCTAACCCTAACCCTCCCCAGTGGTGTTTAACCCAAAACCACCTTCCCACAGGCTAAACCTAACCCTCCCTCCCCGCAGCCTAACCCTAACCCTCCTCTGGGCTGCCTAACTTCGCCTCCCCGCAGCCTAGTCCTAAGCCCTAACCCTCCCACCCCCGCAGCCTATCCCCAACCCTTCCCAGTGGTGTTTAACCCAACCCCCCCCCCCTCCCTCCCTTCCGACAGGCTAAACCTAACCCTCTTTCCCCCGCAGCCTAACCCTAACCCTCCTCTATGCTGCCTAACCTCCCTCCGTGGCTTACCTCTCCTAAGTGGCAGCAGTTTCTCATTTGGGATCCCAGCATCAGCTCCAGCATTGTAATCCATGTCGGGATCCCGGTGTCGGTATTCCAAGCTGTGTCGGGCCCCCGGCATCGGTATTCCGAATGCAGGGATCCTGACTGCATCCCAGTGCAGTGTAGCAGCTGCAGCTTTTTCCAATATAAGTTACATTGTACTCCGTATACAGACTTAATCACACACACTATACAAGTGTTGCATATCAAATTAATCAGCATAGTCTCCTGGTGCATCCTGGTCTCATTGTGTATTGAGGCTATGTACATGCATGTACTTTTTGCTTTTTTGTGGAACCTGGTTCAGCTGCGCCATTTTCAGTTTTGCGCCATATGGTCCATGGTAAATCCAGCAATGGAACATTTCTGTGGTGCCTCATCCCTTGATGCCCTAAGCATGTGCTTATTTTGCTGAATGACTTATCCAGACCTGCTGCAATGTACACATAAAGGACAGGTACACTTTTATAAAGTTTTACTGCTTCAAATTTTAGTATTTCTGGACTCTATCACTGGTATCTGTTCTCAATACATTTTCTCTAACGTCCTAGTGGATGCTGGGGACTCCGAAAGGACCATGGGGAATAGCGGCTCCGCAGGAGACTGGGCACAAAGTAAAAGCTTTAGGACTAGCTGGTGTGCACTGGCTCCTCCCCCTATGACCCTCCTCCAAGCCTCAGTTAGATTTTGTGCCCGAACGAGAAGGGTGCAATCTAGGTGGCTCTCCTGAGCTGCTTAGAGTAAAAGTTTAAATAGGTTTTTTATTTTCAGTGAGACCTGCTGGCAACAGGCTCACTGCATCGAGGGACTTAGGGGAGAGAAACGAACTCACCTGCGTGCAGAGTGGATTGGGTTTCTTAGGCTACTGGACATTAGCTCCAGAGGGACGATCACAGGCCCAGCCATGGATGGGTCCCGGAGCCGCGCCGCCGGCCCCCTTACAGATGCTGAAGCAAGAAGAGGTCCATAAATCGGCGGCAGAAGACTTTCCTTTCTTCATAAGGTAGCGCACAGCACTGCAGCTGTGCGCCATTGCTCTCAGCACACTTCACACTCCGGTCACTGAGGGTGCAGGACGCTGGGGGGGGGCGTCCTGGGAAGCAATGAATTTACCTTAGTTGGCGAAAAATACATCACATATAGCTCCTGGGCTATATGGATGTATTTAACCCCTGCCAGTTTTCCAGAAAAAAAGCGGGAGAAGAGCCCGCCGTGAAGGGGGCGGGGCCTATCTCCTCAGCACACAGCGCCATTTTTCCCACACAGCTCCGCTGGTAGGAAGGCTCCCAGAATCTCCCCTGCATCCTGCAACTACAGAAACAGGGTAAAAAAGAGAGGGGGGCACTTATTTGGCAAAATAACAGATATAAGCAGCTATAAGGGATAGACACTTATTGTAAGGTTGTCCCTATACATATATAGCGCTCTGGTGTGTGCTGGCAAACTCTCCCTCTGTCTCCCCAAAGGGCTAAGTGGGTCCTGTCCTCTATCAGAGCATTCCCTGTGTGTGTGCTGGGTGTCGGTACGTGTGTGTCGACATGTATGAGGAGGAAAATGATGTGGAGGCGGAGAAATTGCCTATAATGGTGATGTCACCCCCTAGGGAGTCGACACCTGAATGGATGGCCGTTATTAAGGAATTACGTGACAGTGTCGGCACGTTACAGAAAACTGTTGACGACATGAGACAGCCGGCAGCTCAGTTAGTGCCTGTCCAGGCGTCTCAAACACCGTCAGGGGCTATTAAACGCCCGTTACCTCAGTGGGTCGACACGGACCCAGACACAGACACTGACTCCAGTGTCGACGGTGAAGAAACAAACGTATTTTCCAGTAGGGCCACACGTTACATGATCACGGCAATGAAGGAGGTTTTGCACATCTCTGATACTGCAAGTACCACAAAAAGGGGTATTATGTGGGGTGTGAAAAAACTACCCGTAGTTTTTCCTGAATCAGATGAATTGAATGAAGTGTGTGATGAAGCGTGGGTTACCCCCGACAGAAAACTGCTAATTTCTAAAAAATTATTGGCACTATATCCCTTCCCACCAGAGGTTAGGGCTCGTTGGGAAACACCCCCTAGGGTGGATAAGGCGCTCACACGCTTATCAAAACAAGTGGCGTTACCGTCTCCAGAAACGGCCGCCCTTAAGGAGCCAGCAGATAGGAGGCTGGAAAATATCCTTAAAAGTATATACACACATACTGGTGTTATACTGCGACCAGCAATCGCCTCAGCCTGGATGTGCAGTGCTGGGGTGGCTTGGTCGGATTCCCTGACTGAAAATATTGATACCCTGGACAGGGACAATATATATATGCGAGATGCACAGAGAGACATTTGCACTCTGGCATCAAGAGTAAGTGCGATGTCCATTTCTGCCAGAAGAGGATTATGGACGCGACAGTGGTCAGGGGATGCGGATTCCAAACGGCATATGGAAGTATTGCCGTATAAAGGGGAGGAGTTATTTGGGGGCGGTCTATCGGACCTGGTGGCCACGGCAACGGCTGGGAAATCCACCTTTTTACCCCAAGTCACCTCGCAGCAGAAAAAGATACCGCCTTTTCAGGCTCAGTCCTTTCGTCCCCATAAGGGCAAGCGGGCAAAAGGCCACTCATATCTGCCCCGGGGCAGAGGAAGGGCAAAAAGACTACAACAGACAGCTTCTTCCCATGACCAGAAGCCCTCCCCCGCTTCTGCCAAGTCCTCAGCATGACGCTGGGGCCTTACAAGCGGACTCAGGCACGGTGGGGGCCCGTCTCAAGAATTTCAGCGCGCAGTGGGCTCACTCGCAAGTGGACCCCTGGATCCTGCAGGTAGTATCTCAGGGGTACAAATTGGAATTCGAGACGTCTCCCCCTCGCCGGTTCTTGAAGTCTGCTTTACCAACGTCTACCCCCGACAGGGAGGCGGTATTGGAAGCCATTCACAAGCTGTATTCCCAGCAAGTGATAATCAAGGTACCCCTCCTACAACAGGGAAAGGGGTATTACTCCACGCTGTTTGTGGTACCGAAGCCGGACGGCTCGGTGAGACCCATTTTAAATCTGAAAACCTTGAACACTTACATAAAAAGGTTCAAGTTCAAGATGGAGTCACTCAGAGCAGTGATAGCGAACCTGGAAGAAGGGGACTACATGGTGTCTCTGGACATCAAGGATGCTTACCTCCATGTCCCAATTTGCCCTTCTCACCAAGGGTACCTCAGGTTTGTGGTACAGAACTGTCACTCTCAGTTTCAGACGCTGCCGTTTGGATTGTCCACGGCACCCCGGGTCTTTACCAAGGTAATGGCCGAAATGATGATTCTTCTTCGAAGAAAAGGCGTCTTAATTATCCCTTACTTGGACGATCTCCTGATAAGGGCACGGTCCAGAGAACAGTTAGAGGTCGGAGTAGCACTATCGCAAATAGTACTACGACAGCACGGATGGATTCTAAATATTCCAAAATCGCAGCTGATTCCGACGACACGTCTGCTGTTCCTAGGGATGATTCTGGACACAGTACAGAAAAAGGTGTTTCTCCCGGAAGAGAAAGCCAGGGAGTTATCCGACCTAGTCAGGAAACTCCTAAGACCAGGCCAGGTGTCAGTGCATCAGTGCACAAGGGTCCTGGGAAAGATGGTGGCTTCTTACGAAGCGATTCCATTCGGCAGATTCCACGCAAGAACTTTTCAGTTGGATCTGCTAGACAAATGGTCCGGATCGCATCTTCAAATGCATCAGCGGATAACCCTGTCTCCAAGGACAAGGGTGTCTCTCCTGTGGTGGTTACAGAGTGCTCATCTCCTAGAGGGCCGCAGATTCGGCATTCAGGATTGGGTCCTGGTGACCACGGATGCCAGCCTGAGAGGCTGGGGAGCAGTCACACAGGGAAAAAATTTCCAGGGCTTGTGGTCAAGCATGGAAACGTCACTTCACATAAATATCCTGGAACTAAGGGCAATTTACAATGCCCTAAGTCAGGCAAGGCCTCTGCTTCAGGGTCAGCCAGTATTGATCCAGTCGGACAACATCACGGCAGTCGCCCACGTAAACAGACAGGGCGGCACAAGAAGCAGGAGGGCAATGACGGAAGTGGCAAGGATTCTTCGCTGGGCGGAAAATCATGTGATAGCACTGTCAGCAGTGTTCATTCCGGGAGTGGACAACTGGGAAGCAGACTTCCTCAGCAGACACGATCTTCACCCGGGGGAGTGGGGACTTCACCCGGAAGTCTTCCACATGATTGTAAACCGTTGGGAAAAACCAAAGGTGGACATGATGGCGTCTCGCCTCAACAAAAAACTGGACAGATATTGTTCCAGGTCAAGGGACCCTCAGGCAATAGCTGTGGACGCTCTGATAACACCGTGGGTGTACCGGTCAGTGTATGTGTTCCCTCCTCTTCCTCTCATACCAAAAGTACTGAGAATCATAAGAAGGAGAGGAGTAAAGACTATACTCGTGGCTCCGGATTGGCCAAGAAGGACTTGGTACCCGGAAATTCAAGAGATGCTCACGGAAGACCCGTGGCCTCTACCTCTAAGACAGGACCTGCTCCAGCAGGGACCATGTCTGTTCCAAGACTTACCGCGGCTGCGTTTGACGGCATGGCGGTTGAACGCCGGATCCTGAAGGAAAAAGGCATTCCGGATGAAGTCATCCCTACCCTGATCAAAGCCAGGAAGGATGTAACCGTACAACATTATCACCGTATTTGGCGTAAATATGTTGCGTGGTGCGAGGCCAGGAAGGCCCCTACGGAGGAATTTCAACTGGGTCGATTCCTGCATTTCCTGCAAACAGGACTGTCTATGGGCCTCAAATTAGGGTCCATTAAGGTTCAAATTTCGGCCCTGTCGATATTCTTCCAAAAAGAACTAGCTTCTGTACCTGAAGTTCAGACGTTTGTCAAGGGAGTACTGCATATACAGCCTCCTTTTGTGCCTCCAGTGGCACCTTGGGATCTCAATGTAGTGTTGGGATTCCTAAAATCACATTGGTTTGAACCACTCACCACTGTGGACTTGAAGTATCTCACTTGGAAAGTGGTAATGCTGTTAGCCCTGGCTTCAGCCAGGCGTGTATCAGAATTGGCGGCTTTATCCTATAAAAGCCCTTACCTAATTTTTCATACGGACAGGGCAGAATTGAGGACTCGTCCTCAATTTCTCCCTAAGGTGGTTTCAGCATTTCACTTAAACCAACCTATCGTGGTGCCTGCGGCTACTAGGGACTTGGAGGATTCCAAGTTGCTGGACGTAGTCAGGGCCCTGAAAATATATGTTTCCAGGACGGCTGGAGTCAGAAAATCTGACTCGCTGTTTATCCTGTATGCACCCAACAAGCTGGGTGCTCCTGCTTCTAAGCAGACGATTGCTCGTTGGATTTGTAGTACAATTCAGCTTGCACATTCTGTGGCAGGCCTGCCAAAGCCAAAATCTATAAAAGCCCATTCCACACGGAAAGTGGGCTCATCTTGGGCGGCTGCCCGAGGGGTCTCGGCTTTACAACTTTGCCGAGCAGCTACTTGGTCAGGGGCAAACACGTTTGCTAAATTCTACAAATTTGATACCCTGGCTGAGGAGGACCTGGAGTTCTCTCATTCGGTGCTGCAGAGTCATCCACACTCTCCCGCCCGTTTGGGAGCTTTGGTATAATCCCCATGGTCCTTTCGGAGTCCCCAGCATCCACTAGGACGTTAGAGAAAATAAGAATTTACTTACCGATAATTCTATTTCTCATAGTCCGTAGTGGATGCTGGGCGCCCATCCCAAGTGCGGATTGTCTGCATTACTTGTACATAGTTATTGTTACAAAAATCGGGTTATTGTTGTTGTGAGCCATCTTTTCAGAGGCTCCTTCTGTTATCATGCTGTTAACTGGGTTCAGATCACAAGTTGTACGGTGTGATTGGTGTGGCTGGTAATGAGTCTTACCCGGGATTCAAAATCCTTCCTTATTGTGTACGCTCGTCCGGGCACAGTATCCTAACTGAGGCTTGGAGGAGGGTCATAGGGGGAGGAGCCAGTGCACACCAGCTAGTCCTAAAGCTTTTACTTTGTGCCCAGTCTCCTGCGGAGCCGCTATTCCCCATGGTCCTTTCGGAGTCCCCAGCATCCACTACGGACTATGAGAAATAGAATTATCGGTAAGTAAATTCTTATTATTACTTTTTAAATAAAGTAGAATTGTATTATTATTGTATAAATATGATGTGGATTGTTGCACCAATGTTCTCCTTTAGATTACATTTCTATGCCTCTTACATACTGTACTGCATGTTTTCCTTCTACAGGGTTCAATTTTTTGCTAACGTACTAATTGGATAATGTATTTGTAAAATTGAAACAGATATTTTGGTATTTTAGATTCAATTTATTCACTGGAACTCAAGGTATGACAATATAACGGAAGCAAAGAAACACCCAGATGGAGTGGCTATAATCTCTGTGTTCTTAAAAGTAAGTGTTAGTTCTTGCATAACACTGATACATTTTGCACTACATATAAAGCAATCAACAAATGCTCTAGCCTATATAGATCAGTATCATTAAGTCCTAAGATGCTTCCTATTAGATTATTTGCCTTTAATGTACAGTAAATCTGCAACAAAATTAGGGTTATGGCCAGCCCAGAAATATTATTTTCCTAGAGCTGGATACATACATACTGCCGCATTGCTCATATTGTAGAATATATGCACCCAAGACAAGCATGATGCCTAATACAGGTTGAGTATCCCATATCCAAATATTCCGAAATACGGAATATTCCGAAATACGGACTTTTTTGAGCGAGAGTGAGATAGTGAAATCTTTATTTTTTGATGGCTCAATGTACACAAACTTTGTTTAATACACAAAGTTATTAAAAATATTATATTACATGACCTTCAGGCTGTGTGTATAAGGCGTATATGAAACATAAATGAATTGTGTGAATGTAGACACACTTTGTTTAATGCACAAAGTTATAAAAAATATTGGCTAAAATGACCTTCAGGCTGTGTGTATAAGGTGTATATGAAACATAAATGCATTCTGTGCTTAGATTTAGGTCCCATCACCATGATATCTCATTATGGTATGCAATTATTCCAAAATACGGAAAAATCCCATATCCAAATTACCTCTGGTCCCGAGCATTTTGGATAAGGGAGACTCAACCTGTAATAACACTTCCCGACATTTAAATAATCTCCTCTGAAAAATCCTGGTGAGAAGATCTAGTTGGGAGGAGATGGGGACATGGCACCATCATGACCGTGGTCCCTGCTGTCCAATGCCGGTATTTGTTACATTGAGAGGCAGTGGTAGGGTCACAATGACTTAATTCCCTACAAATTGCATAATTAGATCCCAGGACCATAAAACTTCACTGGGAAAGTGGACGGGATCTGGAGGACTGATCTACATTACTTTACCTGGAGTTTGAGAGAGTTCTCCGAAATTTGGTAGTCTACTGGAAATTCTGGAAGAGCAGACAAGTCTGTTGATAATTATCCATTTAAAGTCAGTTATATTAATAACAGGCAAGAAACAATGGTCGTGCTGGGGCTGATGTTTTTGGCACATTCAGACCACTCTTTTGAGCCTCAGTGATACCAGAACTGATCTAAACTAGTTCCCATTCCAACAGCCCAGACCTGAAGCTAGGCACTTGCACTTCTGACTCAACTGTTTGCTCTGTTTTAGGGCCAGACAATCTGATGTGTAATGTGGAGGCAGGTTATACCCCTTTTACATCAAGCCGAAAACCCGGGTTATTGCCGGGTCGACCTGGGTCAGCCATCAGTGTATACGGCTCCAAAAAAAAATAACCGGGGTTGATTTACCTGGCAATCCTACCTGGGTTTCGACAGGGGCTGAACACGGGTAGAATCTGTGTTCAGGGGCAGTGTAAAAGGTAACCTGGGACAACTGACCTGGGTCCCGTTTACAGCAATGAGAGAGCCCATACCTCCCAACCGCAGCATCCAACGTGCGGTCTGAAGGTCGGGGGACAGAGCTTATGCAGTCTTTGTTGGGGAGAGGGTGAATGGATGCAGCATGCATGAGTGCAGTGGCAACTGACCGCACAGACGGAGGCTGGGGGCAGTCCAGCAGCAACTTCCAGAGTGCTGGGCTTGTCCCCACTGTGACATAGGCACCCCAGGGGTCCCATTTTACAGATTTCACAGCTTGGAGAAGATGTTATCTCCAAGCACCAGCTTTAAAGACACTGCACCCGTGGTCAGCTCCGCAATGTAAACAGGGTAAATCCCGGGTCCGACCAAGATTGGAAACATGTATCAAATCCTGGGTCGGGTCCAGGATTTTGGTATAAAAGGAGTATTAGATATTTTGCTCTCCTCGGCTAAGCAATAAGGTGGAAGACCCTTCCATTTGACTCTACCTTTTTCCCGTGTGACCATTACTGTTCCCAAGATGTGCACCCACCAAACATTGCAACCTGCAGAACTCACGGATGATCATTAGCAAGCATTGAAGGATTGGTGTCTAAGTACTGTTCTGCATATACTATTAGTGTTGTCCAGTTGACAACATACTAAACTGGAAGCACGGTCATTAGCACATCTTGTGTTGTCACTTTCAGGTTACCCAAATGTAACAGGCACAGGGTGCTTCCAGCTCAACCACATTGAGAACCAATTTCCCTGCATCTCAGACAACAGTGTCATTACTTTGCTAAGTAAATTTTATTTCTTGTTTTTCAACAGATCGGGAAAGCCAAGCAAAATCTAAACTTGATATTAGACGCCCTGGACTGTATAAAGAACAAAGTATGTAATAAAATAAACTCATTGGACATAAAGCATAAACATTGAAGCTATTATAAAATTGTTGCTATGCATGACAGACTGACATCGCTGTGTGAGACATGAGGGGAAGATATTCTCGGCTCCAGGGAATGATAGGCATAGTACAATTATCCAGGGTCCAACCATTTTCATTTATGCAATTTCTTAACAAAATCAGAAACCAGACAGGGGCACATTCAAGGGGTAGAGGTGCCATACTTTTTAGATAGGAAACAAAGATTTCCATGTATCATTTACATAAAGACAGATATTTAATGCACCAGGACAGCATTGATTAATGACAACACTAAGGGCGATTTTACTTCCGCGTTTACATTCTGAATAGAGCACACATATAGAGGAAAGCAGCGTGGAATATTTAGCACTCCTAGTGACCCTATGGTGACCCAGTTTCCATGGCCAAGCAGCGTAAATAATGCATCAAAAAGAGAAGACATTTTGGAATATGCATTCTTGTTGGATTGTAAGTAAAGGATCTCATGTGCCCCATATCACAATCTCCATAAGTTCTATAGATGAAACAGTCCAAGCAAAAACTTCAGGGATGCCTATTTCTGGCTGTGACGCACCCATTGTACCATGTAATGCAACTTGTTTTGAACCATTTTGAATCAACAATCTTTACCACAAATGATTCACTTTCTCTATCAACTCTTACTGGATCAGGTCCAGGGAAACAATTTTCCCAACTAGGTTTCAATACAGTAGAGCACAAAACTTGAAGCAACTTTGTGGAAATACTGTACGGAATTTCATATGAAAAGTCACCGTGTATATATGTATTGTGATCTCAAGGGCCGAGGAAAGTCTTGACCAACTTTGAATATGGAATCTGTGGGCTTGGTTTGAAGGCCCTCATCATTATCAGCAAAGGATCATCTGAAAACAGGCGTAATAATATGTAAGCCTGCAATTCTGTCAACACACCCTCAATGAACATGCTTACAGTATGTAAGAACATCCTGTTACATCTCAGTTCTGCCCCTTCAATTGCAGGTAGAGATGCAATTGCATCACCCACAATTTTCAATACATAACAATGATAATGTCAGACCACATAAACCTATCAATTGCAGCCTGTGGGACCACAGTGTTATGAGGCGCTGCTGCGGCTAATTTCTGTTTGTATTTCTGGGTGTCTCCTAGCAACCTGGAAGTTGGCTACACTGTATAGCAACACACCTGTTTGGAAATGCTTTGTTACCTAACTCCAGCCTGTTTCTAGTGAAAGTCAGGAGCCTGGTGGATGTGCAGCAGCACATCTGCAGAGAGTTGAAAATTAGGGGAGGCTGACTGTGCTATGACTCTCATTGTCTCTTGTCTCCTATATATGTGTTGTCTGTCTCTTACTCCTTGCTGGTCATAGTTCCTGGTTGCAGCAGGACCCTTTGTCTCTAGGTCCTTGTTCTAGTCATGTAAATCTTTGTCTGGTTATTCTTTTACTGTCCTCTGCAGTATTCCTGTGTTCAGTTCTGTGTCAGTTACAGTGCCTTGCTAACGTATTCACTCCCCTTTGCATTTTTCATGTTTTGTTGCCTCATAACCTGGAATTAAAATGGATTGTTTGAAGGTTTGCATCATTTCATTCACAGAACATGTCTACAATGTTGAAGATTTTTTTTTATTGTGAAGCAAGCAACAAATAGGACATAATAAGAGAAAACTTTAGCGTGCATAACTATTCACCCCCCTAAAGTCAGTACTTTGTAGAGCTACCTTTTGCAGCAATTGCAGCTGCAAGTCACTTTGAATAAGTCTCTATGAGCTTGACACATCTTGCCACTGGGATTTTTGCCCATTCTTCAAGGCAAAACTGCACCATCTCCTTCATGTTTGATGGTTTCCGCTTGTAAACAGCAATCTTCAAGTCTGACCACAGATTCTCAATTGGATTGAGATCTGGGCTTTGACTAGGCCATTCCAACACATTTAAATGTTTCCCCTTAAACCACTTGAGTGTTGCTTTAGCAGTATGCTTTGGGTCATTGTCCTGCTGGATGGTGAACCTCTGACCCAGGCTCAAATCACAGGCAGACTGAAAAAGGTATTGCTCAAGAATATCCCTGTATTTGGCACCATCCATCTTTCCCTCAACTCAAAACAGTTTTCCAGTCCCTGCTGCTGAAAAACATCCCAACAGCATGATGCTGCCACCATCATGTTTCACTGTGGGGATGATGTTCATGGGGTGATGGGATGTGTAGGGTTTGCGCCAGACATAGTAATTTCCTTGGTGGCTGAAAAGTTCAATTTAAGTCTCATCTGACCAGAGCACCTTCCTCCATACATTTAGGGAGTCTTCCACATGCCTTTTGGCAAACTCAAAACGTGTCTTCTTATTTTTAATACTAAGTAATGGCTTTTTTCTGGCCACTCTTCCATAAAGAAAAAAGGAAAGACCTCCACACAAGTAGCGCACACAGATAATACTTAGGTGAATAGGCTGATTCAATCTTAGGGTACAGATTTTTCAATGGACCAAAGGACCTCAAAAAGAAATAGATAAAACACAATAGTGTAGTAACATCACATCATTTTCAAAAGAGTATTTTCTAAGGGAAACTCGTACACATCAGAATGTCTACCAGATTAATGAAAGACCAAATGCACTCATGGAAACCAGGATAACTGTAAATTCCTCCAATGGATATCCTTCTCCCATCTTCTCTCACAATGTCTTCTTCGGAATTACATGTGGGTATAAGAAATCACCACCATAGTGTAAAACCACGATAAAATGTTATTGTACAAACACAAGTAAAATTAGCCTCCCACCATAATAGGTGGTCTACTAAACACAAGTAGACAAATACAGCTCAAAAATGGCCCAGATGGTGCACAGGAAACATAAGGACTCCTACCAGATGAAATGGTCTACCATGTAATGTAGACAAAAGCACAGGATTATTGGAAAACCTCAGGCGTCCCCGGGAACAGTTCCTCAGTCCTGGATAGTAGTCCTCAGTCTGTAGGGCCCCTCCTCACCAACGCGTTTCGATACACACAGGTATCTTTGTTAAGGTATGAGGAGGAAGTACTCTCACAGGGAATTTATACTCTTCTCATAAGACCTCTAAAAATCCCTAAAACTAGACATGGACCTCCTGCACTTTCCCTATTCCTATATCGATATTGTACACATCTACTCCTCAACATCCGTTCCAGATTACATAGAGAACATTGTTTTCCCACTCTCCCGACTCCATTGATTTTGAAAGAAAATCTTTTACCGGAAGTGACGTTCAGAGACTCCCGCGACGTCATATCCTGTCCGGCAATAGAGCGCATAGCGGAGAAACTCTCCCCCAAGTTCAGTAGCACAATCACTATAGATCCCTTTCCCAGAAATACTTCTCCTCATCAAATAAATGAATGAAGGGGCACTTGTATGATAAAGCAATGTCCTCAGGAGGGATCTTTCTAGACGCCATCTTTGATAGGTCTTATGTACTGGAGATCCTATTGATCGTGACAACTTCCTTTTTATCACCAAAAGTGTTTTTCACATTCTTACAGCCTATGCAACCTGCGCACCTATAAACACCTCTTGATAATACTGAGGATGTTTTAGGTGAAATGGGGTGAAGGCTCCTTACCAACTCTGTTTTTAAATTAGGTGCCCTGCGAAATATACAGACTGGTGAATCAGGAAGATCATCACCAATTATGGGATCTTTTTTTAAAAAGTTGCCAATGTTTTTTTAAGATCCTTTCCACTTTCTTATGTTGTGATGTATACTGGGTAAAGAATGCCCATTTAAACTTAGCATTTTCTATCTTTAAAACGTCCCTATTACTCCAAAACAAAAAGGTATCAAAGACAGAAACATAAGAAAGTGGAGAGGATCTTAAAAAAACATTGGCAACTTTAAAAAAAAGATCCCATAACTAGTGATGATCTTTCTGATTCACCAGTCTGTATATTTCGCATATATTTCGTGTTTTATTATTTCTTTTTGAGGTCCTTTGTTCCATTGAAAAATCTGTACCCTAAGATTGAATCAGCCTATTCACGTAAGTATTATCTGTATGCGCTATTTGTGTGGAGGTCTTTCCTTTTTTCTTTGTCTGTTCTTGTGGAGTATTGGTGGAACTCCATTACTTCACTAAGAGTAGCAGCCACGTGTGCGCAGTTGTGACTTTCTATCCTTGTGGTTTGCACTCTTCCATAATGCCCAGCTCTATGGAGTGTACGGCTTATTGTGGTCACATGCACAGATACACCAGTCTCTGTTGTGGAACTCTGCAGCTACTTCAGGGTTACCTTTGGTCTCAGTGCTGCCTCTCTGATTAATGCCCTCCTTGCCCGGTCTGTGAGTTTTGGTGGCCGGCCCTCTCTTGGCAGGTTTGTTATAGTACCATGTTCTTTCCATTTGAAGATTTGATGGTGGTCCGGGGGATCATCAAAGATTTGGATAAACCCTGACTTGTACTTATCAACAACTTTGTCCCTGACTTGTTTGGAGAGCTCCTTGGTCTTCATGGTGTGAAGCCTCTTGCTTAGTGGTGTTGCAGCTTCTGGGGCCTTTCAGAAAAGGTGTTTTTATACTGACAGATCATGTGACACTTAGATTTCACACAGGTGGACTTCATTTCACTAATTATGTGACTTCTGAAGGTAATTGGTTGCACCAGAATTTATGAAGGGCTTCATAGCAAAGGGGGTGAATACATATGCACATGCCAATTTTCAATTTTTTATTTATAAAAATAATTTTTTATATACATTTTTCTCATTTCTCTTCACCAAGTTAGACTATTTTGTGCATATCCATCACATAAAATTCAGATAAAAAAAAAATGTAAATTACATGTTGTAATGTAACAAAATAGGTAAAAAGCCAAGGGAGTTAAATACTTTAACAAGCCACTGTATGTAATTATCAGCATCCAACTCAGTCATACGTGTGTCTAGCACTGTGTAATTATCAGTATCCAACTCAGTATTCCTGTGGCCAGCCCTGTGTCAGTACATAATCATAAGCATCCTACTCTGGGTCAGTTGCATTATCTGTCTTTATTGCTTTAGTTATTTCTGCTTATAGTACTCCTTGTCTTCTTGCTATACTGTCTTGTTTATCTTTAGTTATCCATCTCGCCTGCATACCCTCAGCACTCCTTATGCCAGTGGCTCTGTTTTGTTTTGGTCTAACTTCTCCCTGTGTTGTATTGTCTGTGTATGTACTTTATGTTCTCTCCTCACCTGAAAGCTGTCCATAGTTTGGGAGAGTTATGTGTTTAAGTGTCCATTGTTTGTTCTCCAGTCCCTTGTCTAAAGGCCCATACACACTTGACGATGCACACGTCGTTAACGACCGTCGTTAACGACTTCCCTTGAACTTCCCTTGAACAACTGAGCAAACGACATGAGCATACACACTACCAATGACCAAAGACCAAAGACCAAAGACCATTCATCGTTGAAGCATCCAAGCTGAACAGTTTATTAAAATAATGAGCTGGGAACAGGGCTGGTGAACAGTGGCTTGGTCGTTGGTCGTTCACACCATACACATTCAACGACGTCTCTGGTTGGTAACGACCATAGTGGAAATTGAGCATACATGCTCCACAGATAAGCGAGGGTCGTTAACGTCCCGCGGGGCCGCGCATCGGTGGTCATCGGATGCATACACACTTGACGATATAATGAGCGACGTCGTTGATGAGGGCTGAAATGAACGACGTCGCTCATTTTATCATCAAGTGTGTATGGGCCTTTAGAGTAGCTCCTATCCTCTTTTGGTCTTTCGCTCCATCTGCATTGATTTAGGTCACTCAGGGGTTGAGCTCATACTACTGCCAGTGGCGTAAATCCTGGTGGGCATCCCAGTACCGGTAGGCACATCTAGCCTTATGGGAAAAGCTGCTCTTATAGGCATGTAGACCTGCTGGTAGCTTCTATGAGTCTCAACCCCGGATGTAAAGGGGTCACTGCACAGAAGACCTCTATGAGCTCTGCCCTCCTTGTAAGGAGAACCGTCGCTAGCTGTAACATTATGACCAGCCAAAACATACTGGAGAATAGCAGGTTAGATTCAGCTTCTCAGAATCCAGTACAGACTTCCTGCTCCAGCCGGTATTCAGAGTATCCGGTTCAGGTACTGTTCAGCAGACTGAGGGTCTTTGAAGATATGCAAAATCTCACTTCACAAGCATTCCTAGGGCTGTCTATTCGTGTGACACATAGTGGAGTTTCCACAACCACTCCCCACAATGAGTCTACTAATATAAATTGTCCCACGCTTGCACAGTCACAGTATCAATCTCAAAGTCCATGCAAATCTCATTAAGAATTAAGATAGATATATAAATGTAGAAGGCTCTTAATTCTCGTAATTCAATTTTCTGTATAGTGGACAGGATCCAAATTCCTTATTTGTAACTTCAGGCTTAATTGCAATCCCTTTTCCTATTGTATATTGGGGGTCATTCCGAGTTGATCGCTCGCTAGCTAGTTTTAGCAGCCGTGCAAACGCTATGCCGCCGCCACCCACTGGGGAGTGTATTTTAGCTTAGCAGAAGTGTGAATGCATGTGCAGCCGAGCTCTGCAAAAAAAGTTTGTGCAGTTTCAGAGTAGCTCTGAACCTACTCAGCGCTTGCGATGACTTCAGCCTATTCGTGTCCGGATTTGACGTCATACACCCACCCAGCCACGCCTGCGTTTATTCAGACACGCCTGCATTTTTGCAAACACTCCCTTCCTGTCAATCTTCTTGCGGTCGTCAGTGCGAAGGAAAACTTTGCTACAACCTGTGCACAACCACAACGAGCTTTGTACATGTACGACGCACATGCGCATTGCGGCCCATACGCATGTGCATATTAGCCGTTTTTCCACCTGATCGCTGCGCTGCAAAAATCGGCAGCGAGCGATCAACTCGGAATGACCCCCATTGATCTTCTGAATCACTCCCAATGAGAAAAAAACTTCTTATCTCAAATGCAAACAGAAGACAGGGAAAAAAGTGCAATATTGCCAGATATACAGTATGTTTAAGATTTATTAGTACATTAAACTCACATGATAAACAATGATAACAGCATGTATCCACATTCAGTGAGTATGGGGGTCACTTTCAGAACAAAATGTCCTTCTTCAGAAGCATACAGACTGATTTGCTTCTACAATTATTTATACCTATACATAAACAATTAATTCCCCCAGGTGGATCTTAATTTTCCCACTGTTCGTCTTTACTGCTGTGACCGGAAATGATGCATCATCCAAAACCGGAAGAGAATGGCTCCATTGTATCTTTTATTCACATTTTCCAAATGATAGTAAAATCTCCAAAAGTCCATCACAAATGCAAATACATAGATAAATAAAACCTAAGAAAAGACAAAATATAGTACATGCATTTGTGGCAGCCATATTCGTCCAGTTCCAGCTAAAAGATCAGTGAAACACACAGTGGATTGCATATCGCCATCCTCTTCCGATTTTGGATGATGCATAATTTCCAGTTGCGGTAGTAACTGCACATGGCGGGAAAATGAAAAGCCACCTGGGGGGAATTAATTGTTTATGTATAGGTATAAATTAAATACGTGTAGTAGCCAACCAGTCTGTATGCTTTTGAAGATGGATGTTTTGTTCCAAAACATTAAGCTACCGACTGTTTTTTGGGGAGAATGCTTTGGAACAACCTTTGCCTGGAAGTGGAGCTTTTGTTTGTCGGACTTTGGAGCACCTACCCTGGAAGTGGAGCACAGGTTTCTACGACTTTGGAGCTCTTTACCATGGAAGTAGAGCTTGAGTTTGTCTGACTTTGGAGCTCCTACCCTGGAAGTGGAGCACAAGATTCTCGGACTTTGGAGCTCCTATCCTGGTAGTGGAGAACAAGTTTCTTGGACCTTGGAGCTCCTAATCTTGAACTGAAGCATGAGTTTCTCGGACTTTGGAGCTTCTACCCTGGAAGTGGAGCACGAGTTTCTCGGACTTTGGAGCTCCTAACCTATTTTATCTGTGAGGGTAAATGACTGAGACCAGAGTAAGAGTGATCCCCATACTCACTGATTGTGGTTACATGCTTTTATCATTGTTTATCATGCGAGCTTGATAAACTTATCCATTTATCTGGCAATATTGTACTATTTTTCCTGTCTTCTGTTTGCCTTTGAGATTAGACTAGGCGTGATTCAGAAGATCAATATATAATAGGAAAAAGGATTGCAATTAAGCCTGCAGTTACAAATAAGGAATTTGGATCATGTCCACCATACAGAAAATGGAATTACAAGAAGTAAGAGCCTTCTACATTTATATATCTATCTTAATATGTGGACTTTGAGCCTGATTCTGTGTCTGCACCAGTGTGGGACAATTTATATATCTAGTCATCACCGGTAATTTGTTGGGAAAGATGTGTATGCAGGTGTTGTTATTTGAGCGTTATATAGACACACACAGAGCAGATGACTCAAGATATGATGAGCCCAGTTACTTAACCAGTGATGTTGGTTTATTGAAGTATAACAGGAGCAGCCATACTCAGTGGTGTATACTCACTGGTGGTGATGGCAGAGCTTGAGCGACGTGGAGTTGTATACAGCTCCCCAGTCAGTGAGTGCTGCTTGTAGGCAGTGATGCAGGATGCTGGTACAGCTTCATGCAGGCAATCACTGGGGTCTCTCACATGCTATGCAACAGAGTTCTGTCACCTGCCCTGTAACTTCTCACACAGTCTTACACAGTATTAAGTAAGGATCTACAAGATGGTTGCAGTCATATGGTGCAGTGGTATATCAGATTTGAAGACAGACCTCCCTGGGTCCTAGTGCCCAGCATGTATGCACAGTAAGAAGGCCGTGCATTAGTGCACTGCTTTTTAACATAATTGTGTATACTGGGTAATGAAACAATGCACACAGAGAAAACCCACAAGATACGCTGCACAAATGGAATTGCAATCAACTTCACAAAGTACAGTTGGTTATGCAATGACCAGGTGTACACATATCGTCATCCAGTTTTAGAGAATTTTTGAGTGGCAGGATATATATATAATTCTTAGACTGGAGGTATAATGCAACTGTACATTGTGTCTCAGTTTTTCTATTATGAATTCTTTTATCAATACTAAGGCTTAATATAATCATCCAAATTATTTGTGCTCTCAATGACTCAGTCATCCTCACCTTTTATTTGTCTCTGTGCAGAAGCATTCAATGTAGTGTCATCAACTGACAGAATTAAGCTGTGTCCTCCCAGGTAGGGAGTTGCCAAGAGGGTGTCAGCTGAGGTGCAACAATTTTTATCATAAACCACACCCTGAACTGGCCAACTATGGCCAAGATCTGGCAAGCAAAGTCCCATTTGTTGCAGATAAGCCTCTCCCCAATCTGACAGACCGCAGATTCTATACTTTTAAACTTGGTACAGACTTGTCCAATTCTCATCCAATCCAACCTCAGACTGAGTAGTTGGTCAAACTTTGTCAAAGATTGTACACTCACAAGACCTCTGGTTTCATCTAGTCGTGGTCGTCTGGTCTTGTCAAAAGCTTTATAAATCTGCTGAAAAATTTAGGAGACCCAATTGCCAATCACCAGACCAGTTTAGAAGTGTCTGGCTCATCCAATTCTTTTCCCAATTTATCCCTGTGAGTGACAATTGGTCTTCCAAAGAGTGTGTACAGTGACACAATTATTTCATCAGATGCAGAACGGAGATCTACAACACAATTGGGCAGGTGTGTACACAAGATTGAATGCAGAATCTGTGACCAGGTCTCTAGTAGGATTGTATAAACAGTCTGATCTGGAGTTGGACCCCCAGAGGATTGGACAAGGGTGTACCCCTGCTTTAGGTTTATACATTTGTGGAATTTGAAAAATCAAACCAGGAAACAGACTGATACCAAGTAGCTACAGAACCTGTATAGTTTGTACAGTATCTCACAAACAGGGGCTGTCTGGGCAGGAGGGCAAGGTGCCATCTGCCCCTTCCCCCCAGGCCATTGCAATTTAAGTGTTCCAGGGCCACCTGACTGCAAATTCCCTATGAAAAGCTGGGCTGCTTGTTTGAGTCTGCCCCCCAGGCTGAAAGTTGCCAGCCAGCCCGTGCTCACAAATTAATAGAATAAATAGGTACAGTACTGTAACTGTCTATGTGTACTGTACAAACATAGGCACATGTCCAGTTATAAACATATATCACACCACCAGGGAGAGGGACCGAGAGGAGGAGGAAGAAAAAACAGTGGGAGAAAGGGGGAAGAGGGGGAGAAACAGACAGGGGGATGAGACAGGCGCTATTGGTAAGATATATTGGATATGTAGACAGATTTGCTGCAGTGGAACTTGCAGGTAAATTAAGTATAGGAGACACACTATACACTGAACCAGTGGTTCTCTAACTTTTCTCTATCGTCCTAGTGGATGCTGGGGTTCCTGAAAGGACCATGGGGAATAGCGGCTCCGCAGGAGACAGGGCACAAAAAGTAAAGCTTTAGGATCAGGTGGTGTGCACTGGCTCCTCCCCCTATGACCCTCCTCCAAGCCAGTTAGATTTTTGTGCCCGGCCGAGAAGGGTGCAATCTAGGTGGCTCTCCTAAAGAGCTGCTTAGGAAAGTTTAGCTTAGGTTTTTTATTTTACAGTGAGTCCTGCTGGCAACAGGATCACTGCAACGAGGGACTTAGGGGAGAAGAAGTGAACTCACCTGCGTGCAGGATGGATTGGCTTCTTGGCTACTGGACATCAGCTCCAGAGGGACGATCACAGGTACAGCCTGGATGGTCACCGGAGCCTTGCCGCCGGCCCCCTTGCAGATGCTGAAGTAAGAAGAGGTCCAGAATCGGCGGCAGAAGACTCCTCAGTCTTCTAAAGGTAGCGCACAGCACTGCAGCTGTGCGCCATTTTCCTCTCAGCACACTTCACACGGCAGTCACTGAGGGTGCAGGGCGCTGGGAGGGGGGCGCCCTGGGAGGCAAATGAATACCTATTTTGGCTAAAAATACCTCACATATAGCCTCCGGAGGCTATATGGAGATATTTAACCCCTGCCAGAATCCGTTAAGAGCGGGAGACGAGGCCGCCGAAAAAGGGGCGGGGCCTATCTCCTCAGCACACAGCGCCATTTTCCCTCACAGAAAGGCTGGAGGGAAGGCTCCCAGGCTCTCCCCTGCACTGCACTACAGAAACAGGGTTAAAACAGAGAGGGGGGGCACTAATTTGGCGATATGCTTATATATATATTAAGATGCTATAAGGGAAAACACTTATATAAGGTTGTCACTATATAATTATAGCGTTTTGGTGTGTGCTGGCAAACTCTCCCTCTGTCTCTCCAAAGGGCTAGTGGGTCCTGTCCTCTATCAGAGCATTCCCTGTGTGTGTGCTGTGTGTCGGTACGTGTGTGTCGACAGGTAGGAGGACGATGTTGGTGAGGAGGCGGAGCAATTGCCTGTAATGGTGATGTCACTCTCTAGGGAGTCGACACCGGAATGGATGGCTTATTTAGGAAATTACGTGATAATGTCAACACGCTGCAAGGTCGGTTGACGACATGAGACGGCCGACAAACAATTAGTACGGTCCAGACGTCTCAAAAACACCGTCAAGGGTTTTAAAACGCCCGTTTACTTTAGTCGGTCGACACAGACACAGACAGGGACACTGAATCCAGTGTCGACGGTGAATAAACAAACGTATTCCTTATTAGGGCCACACGTTAAAGGCAATGAAGGAGGTGTTACGTATTTCTGATACTACAAGTACCACAAAAGAGGGTATTATGTGGGATGTGAAAAAACTACCATAGTTTTTCCTGAATCAGATAAATTAAATAAAGTGTGTGATGATGCGTGGGTTCCCCCCGATAGAAAATTATGGGCGGTATACCCTTTCCCGCCAGAAGTTAGGGCGCGTTGGGAAACACCCTTTAAGGTGGATAAGGCGCTCACACGCTTATCAAAACAAGTGGCGGTACCGTCTATAGATAGGGCCGTCCTCAAGGACCAGCTGACAAGGCTGGAAAATATAATAAAAAGTATATACACACATACTGGTGTTATACTGCGGCCAGCGATCGCCTCAGCCTGGATGTGCAGAGCTAGGGTGGCTTGGTCGGATTCCCTGACTAAAAATATTGATACCCTTGACAGGGACAGTATTTTATTGACTATAGAGCATTTCTATATATGCGAGATGCACAGAGGGATATTTGCACTCTGGCATCATGAATAAACGCGATGTCCATAACTGCCAGAAGATGTTATGGACACGACAGTGGTCAGGTGATGCAGATTCCAAACGGCACAGTATGGCCGTATACAGGAAGAGGACTTGTTTGGGGTCGGTCCATCGGACCTGGTGGTCACGGCAACTGCTGGAAAATCCACCGTTTTTTACCCTAAGTCACATCTCTGCAGAAAAAGACACCGTCTTTTCAGCCTCAGTCCTCTCGTCCCTATAAGATCATATCTGCCCAGGGATAGAGGAAAGGGAAGAAGACTGCAGCATGCAGCCCATTCCCAGGAACAGAAGCGTTCCACCGCGTCTGACAAGTTCTCAGCATGGCGCTGAGACCGTACAGGACCCCTGGATCCTACAAGTAGTATCCCGGGGGTACAGATGGGAATGTCGAGACGTTTCCCCTTCGCAGGCTCCTGAAGTCTGCTTTACCAAGTCTCCCTCCGACAAGGAGGTAGTATGGGAAAAAATTCACAAGCTGTATTCCCAGCAGGTGATAATTAAATTACCCCTCCTACTACAGAAAAGGGGTATTATTCCACACTATATTGTGGTACTGAAGCCAGAAGGCTAGGTGAGACTTATTCTAAAAAATTTTTTTGAACACTTACAAAGGTTCAAATTAAGATGAAGTCACTCAGAGCAGTGATAACGAACCAGGAATAAGGGGACTATATAGTGTCCCGGGACATCAGGGATGCTTACCTCTATGTCCCAAATTTGCCCTTCTCACTAAGGGTACCTCAGGTTCGTGGTGCAGAACTGTCACTATCAGTTTCAGACGCTGCCGTTTGGATTGTCCACGGCACCCTGGGGTCTTTACCAAGGTAATGGCCGAATTGATGATTCTTCTTCGAAGAAAAGGCGTCTTAATTATCCCTTACTTGGACGATCTCCTGATAGGGGCATAGTCCAGGGAACAGTTGGAGGTCGGAGTAGCACTATCTCGGATACTGCTACAATCAGCACGGGTGGATTCTAAATATTCCAAAATCGCAGCTGATCCCGACGACACGTCTGCTGTGCCTAGGGATGATTCTGGACACAGTCCAGAAAAAGGTGTTTCTCCCGGAAGAGAAAGCCAGGGAGTTATCCGAGCAAGTCAGGAACCTCCTAAAAACAGTGCATCATTGCACAAGGGTCCTGGTAAAAATGGTGGCTTCCTACGAAGCAATTCCATTCGGCAGATTTCACGTAAGAACTTTTCAGTGGGATCTGCTGGACAAATGGTCCGGATCGCATCTTCAGATGCATCAGCGGATAACCCAATATCCAAGGACAAGGGTGTCTCTCCTGTGGTGGTTATAGAGTGCTCATCTTCTAGAGGGCAGCAGATTCGGCATTCAGGATTGGATGCTGGTAACCACGGAGCCCAGCCTGAGAGGCTGGGGAGCAGTCACACAAGGAAAAAATTTCCAGGGAGTGTGATCAAGTATGGAGACTTTTCTCCACATAAATATACTGGAGCTAAGGGTAAATTTATAATGCTCTAAGCTTAGCAAGACCTCTGCTTCAAGGTCAGCCGGTATTGATCCAGTGGGAAAAACATCACGGCAGTCGCCCACGTAAACAGACAGGGCGACACAAGAAGCAGGAGGGCAATGGCAGAAACTGCAAGGACTTTTCGCTGGGCGGAAAATCATGTGATAACACTGTCAGCAGTTTTTCATCCCGGGAATGGAAACTGGGAAGCAGACTTCCTCAGCACGACCTCCACCCGGGAGAGTGGAAACTTCATTGAGAAGTTTTTTTCCACATGATTGTAAACCGTTGGGAAATACCAAAGGTGGACATGATGGCGTCCCGTCTGAACAAAAAACGGGACAGGTATTGCACCAGGTCAAGAGACCCTCAGGCAATAGATGTGGACATTCTGGTAACACCGTGGGTGTACCAGTCGGTGTATGTGTTCCCTCCTCTGCTTCTCATACCTAAGGTGCTGAGAATTATAAGACGTAGAGGAGTAAGAACTATACTCATGGCTCCGGATTGGCCAAGAAGGACTTGGTACCCGGAACTTCAAGAGATGCTTACAGAGGTCTTATGGCCTCTGCCGCTAAGAAGGGACTTGCTTCAGCAAGTACCATGTCTGTTCCAAGACTTACCGCAGCTGCGTTTGTCGGCATGGCGATGGAAAGCCGGATCCTAAGGGAAAAAAGGCATTCCGGAAGAGGTCATTCCTACCCTGGTCAAAGCCAGAAAGGAGGTGACCGCACAACATTATCACCACGTGTGGCGAAAATATGTTGCGTGGTGTGAGGCCAGGAAGGCCCACAAAGAAATTTCAACTCGGTCGTTTCCTGCATTTCCTGAAAACAGGAGTGTCTATGGGCCTCAAATTGGGGTCCATTAAGGTTCAAATTCGGCCCTGTAAATTTTCTTCCAGAAAGAATTGGCTTCAGTTCCTGAAGTCCAGAAGTTTGTCAAGGGAGTATTGCATATACAAACCCCTTTTTTGTGCCTCCAGTGGCACTGTGGGATCTCAACGTAGTTCTGGGATTCCTCAAATCACATTGGTTTAAAACCAGTCAAATCTGTGGATTTGAAGCATCTCACATAAAAAGTGACCATGCTCTTGGCCCTGGCCTGGACCAGGCGAGTGTCAAATTGGTGGTTTTTTCTCAAAAAAGCCCATATCTGTTTGTCCATTCGGACAGGGCAGAGCTGCGGACTCGTCCCCAGTTCTCTCCCTAAGGTGGTGTCAGTGTTTCACCTGAACCAGCTTATTGTGGTGCCTTGCACCTACTAGGGACTTGGAGGACTCCAAGTTGCTAGGAGTTGTCAGGGCCCTGAAAATATGTTCCAGGACAGCTGGAGTCAGAAAATCTGACTCGCTGTTTATACTGTATGCACCCAACAAGTTGGGTGCGCCTGCTTCTAAGCAGGCGATTGCTCGTTGGATTTGTAACACAATTCAACTTGCACATTCTGAGGCAGGCCTGCCACAGTCTAAATCGGTTAAGGCCCATTCCACAAGGAAGGTGGGCTCATCTTGGGCGGCTGCCCGAGAGGTCTCGGCATTACAACTCTGCCGAGCAGCTACGTGGTCAGGGGAAAACACGTTTGTAAAATTCTACAAATTTGATATCCTGGCAAAAGAGGACCTGGAGTTCTCTCATTCGGTGCTGCAGAGTCATCCGCACTCTCCCGCCCGTTTGGGAGCTTTGGTATAATCCCCATGGTCCTTTCAGGAACCCCAGCATCCACTAGGACGATAGAGAAAATAAGAATTTACTTACCGATAATTCTATTTCTCGGAGTCCGTAGTGGATGCTGGGCGCCCATCCCAAGTGCGGATTATCTGCAATACTTGTACATAGTTACAAAAATCGGGTTATTATTGTTGTGAGCCATCTTTTCAGAGGCTCCGCTGTTATCATACTGTTAACTGGGTTTAGATCACAAGTTGTACGGTGTGATTGGTGTGGCTGGTATGAGTCTTACCCGGGATTCAAAATTCCTCCCTTATTGTGTACGCTCGTCCGGGCACAGTACCTAACTGGCTTGGAGGAGGGTCATAGGGGGAGGAGCCAGTGCACACCACCTGATCCTAAAGCTTTACTTTTTGTGCCCTGTCTCCTGCGGAGCCGCTATTCCCCATGGTCCTTTCAGGAACCCCAGCATCCACTACGGACTCCGAGAAATAGAATTATCGGTAAGTAAATTCTTATTTTTTGAATCATGATGCCCCACAGTATCAGAACTTTTTTCACAGCACCCATATGCTAAAAGTTTCTTCCTGAGAAATTTAGAAAGAAATATTAAAGTAAGTAAATTGTGTGTCATCCTTAGGTTCAGTTATGTGGTGAGGAACAAGATTTGTTTCTGTTTGTCCACATATTTTATGATTGACAGCTACCAGCACTGGTTTTGCCTATTATATTGACCATAAATCATTTGAATTGGTCCTGGACCACCAACCCAGGTCACCACTGCAAGTGTGCTGACTGATGCACCCCAGGGTGCCATGGCACACAGTTTGAGAACCACTTCACTAATCAGTTAAGGCTAAAGTGTATTTGTCTAGTATTAATAGAATTTTCAGAAACAGCATTGTTATTCTCTGAGTGATTTCACAGTGAGAACGTATTCATTTCATCTTTAGGGAAAGAAAGCTCATTTCACAGATTTTGACCCTACAATTCTGTTCCCTGCATCCCGGGATTACTGGACATATCAAGGCTCTTTCACGACTCCTCCATGTGAGGAATGTGTAACCTGGCTGCTCTTGAGGGAACCAATCACAGTCAGCCCGGAACAGGTAGAATGTCAAAGTATTTACTTGTGGTGTTAATTTTCTACAACGTTTTTGAAAACAGACCAGTTACAGTGTACTTATATATACTATATATACAGACAAGATAGAAAACATACTGCACATGTACTGACTAGAAACAACAAATACATTTAAGATATCTCACCAAGCGTAGCTGCGCACCTCGTTAGGTCATGCCCCCACATCAGCCAGGAATCTTAGAGACCCCCAGCCTGAGATTGTATTGAGGATCTGCTGTGCAGTGCAACCCTGCTTTTTAACACTATAATTTACAGAAATGTGTGTCTGTACTAAAATAATCTTTGAATAGAAGTCACTATTACATCACTATTACATCCCTTTTACACCAAAATCCTAGATCCAACCCGAGATTTGGAACACGGTTCCAATCTGGGTCAGACCCAGGATTTACCCCATTTACACTTCTGGGCTGCTCCCAGCCTCTGTCTCTGCAGTGAAAGGACGTCACACTCACGTGCATGGTATCAATTCACCTTCACCCTAGCACCACTGCTGTCTGCATAGCAGTGAAGATAGCAGCGGAGACTGCATGCACCCTGTCCCCCCAACCTCCAAACTGCCCGCAGGACGCCGCCGTTGGGAGGCATGGGCTCTCCCATTGCTGTTTACACTGCCCCTCAACACGGGTCCTACCCGTGTTCAATCCTGGTCGAATCCCGGGTAGGATTGCTGGGTCACAGGACCCAGGGTTTGTTTTTTTGGAGCCGTTTACACTAAGGCCAAACCAGGGTTGACCCGGCAATAACCTGGGATTTCGAGTTAGTGTAAAAAGGGGGTAAGAATGCTAGTTAAATTAGAAAATTATTAGAAATGCCATGGAATTTCCACTGGTTCAATGGCAATGAACATGTGGTGCCACTATCATAAAGCCCTGATTCAAATGTATGGTTTGAAATTTCCATCTCTGGCTTACCATTCACAATATGCCCTTGACAGCTGACACTTTAGGTTTGCCGTCCTGCTGAACCGACACATTTTAAAACTGATTCGCTGAATAGGATCAAGAATCAATGCAAGGCTGTTTCAGCATCTTTAGAGGACACACGTCCTTAATATGCCATAGGTCACAGATGATAACGTTTCCAGATGCAATAAAGATGAACCTTTCATGTCTGCTTTTAACCAATAACAGTTCACTCATTAATTTGTATATGTAATTGTGTCCAGTGTTAAATAGCTGCCCGAGCAGTTCTAACAAAATCACATGTGGATTACATTTAAGAGGAACAATTTTTATTTATTTGTGTGTTTCGTACTTTTTACGGCTCCTTCACACTGTATGCCATTCAAGATCAATTATTCTTAAAAGTGTAGCCATAACCATTTGCTTTGTCACTGCCTGTAACAGAGGGTTTCCAGTAGTGATGTGCACCGGAAATTTTTCGGGTTTTGTGTTTTGGTTTTGGATTCGGTTCCACGGGCGTGTTTTGGATTCGGACGCGTTTTGGCAAAACCTCCCTGAAATTTTTTTGTCGGATTCGGGTGTTTTTTTACAAAAACCCCTCAAAAACAGCTTAAATCATAGAATTTGGGGGTCATTTTGATCCCATAGTATTATTAACCTCAATAACCATAAACTAATTTCCAGTCTATTCTGAACACCTCACACCTCACAATATTATTTTTAGTCCCAAAATTTGCACTGAGGTCGCTGGATGGCTAAGCTAAGCAACCCAAGTGGCCGACACAAACACCTGGCCCATCTAGGAGTGGCACTGCAGTGTCAGACAGGATGGCAGATTTAAAATAGTCCCCAAACAGCACATGATGCAAAGAAAAAAAGAGGTGCAATGAGGTAGCTGTGTGGCTAAGCTAAGCGACCCAAGTGGCCGACACAAACACCTGGCCCATCTAGGAGTGGCACTGCAGTGTCAGACAGGATGGCAGATTTAAGAAATAGTCCCCAAACAGCACATGATGCAAAGAAAAAAAGAGGTGCAATGAGGTAGCTGTGTAACTAAGCTAAGCGACCAAAGTGGCCGACACAAACACCTGGCCCATCTAGGAGTGGCACTGCAGTGTCAGACAGGATGGCAGATTTAAAAAATAGTCCCCAAACAGCACATGATGCAAAGAAAAAAAGAGGTGCAATGAGGTAGCTGTGTGGCTAAGCTAAGCGACCCAAGTGGCCGACACAAACACCTGGCCCATCTAGGAGTGGCACTGCAGTGTCAGACAGGATGGCAGATTTAAAAAATAGTCCCCAAACAACACATAATGCAAAGAAAAAAAGAGGTGCAATGAGGTAGCTGTGTGGCTAAGCTAAGCGACCCAAGTGGCCGACACAAACACCTGGCCCATCTAGGAGTGGCACTGCAGTGTCAGACAGGATGGCAGATTTAAAAAATAGTCCCCAAACAGCACATGATGCAAAGAAAAAAAGAGGTGCAATGAGGTAGCTGTGTAACTAAGCTAAGCGACCCAAGTGGCCGACACAAACACCTGGCCCATCTAGGAGTGGCACTGCAGTGTCAGACAGGATGGCAGATTTAAAAAATAGACCCCAAACAGCACATGATGCAAAGAAAAAAAGAGGTGCAATGAGGTAGCTGTGTGGCTAAGCTAAGCAACCCAAGTGGCCGACACAAACACCTGGCCCATCTAGGAGTGGCACAGCAGTTTTCTAGCGAGAGGATGAGTGCTTCCATCCTCATGTGAATCTGAACCACTAGCCATGAATATAGGCCAGGGCCTCAGCCGTTCCTTGCCACTCCGTGTCGTAAATGGCATATTGGCAAGTTTACGCTTCTCATCAGACGCTTTTAATTTTGATTTTTGGCTCATTTTACTGAACTTTTGTAGTATACTTGACGACACAGAGGTAGAGCAGTTGACTACTGCACCGTACTCCTATATATACTGGTGGTCACAGCAACATTCTGCACTGTCCCCTCCTACTATATACTGCGCACAACTAAAATACAGCACAGGTATGGATGCATAGTATACTTGGCGACACAGAGGTAGAGCAGTGGACTACTGTACCGTACTGCTATATATATATATTTACTGGTAATCACAGCAACATTCTGCACTGTCCCCTCCTACTATATACTGCGCACAACTAAAATGCAGCACAGGTATGGATGCATAGTATACTTGACGACACAGAGGTAGAGCAGTGGACTTCTGTACCGTACTGCTATATATACTGGTGGTCTCAGCAACATTCTGCACTGTCCTCCTACTATATACTACAATGCAGCACAGATATGGAGCGTTTTCAGGCAGAGAACGTAGATATTTTCAGCACACGGAGCACAGATATTTGCAAGCACACTGAGCACAGATATTTGCAGCACACTGAGCACAGATATTTGCAGCACACTGAGCACAGATATTTGCAGCACACTGAGCACAGATATTTGCAGCACACTGAACACAGAAACTGAGAGAACGCAGCCACGTCCTCTCGCTATCATCTCCAATGCACGAGTGAAAATGGCGGCGACGCGCGGCTCCTTATATAGAATACGAATCTCACGAGAATCCGACAGCGGGATGATGACGTTCGGGCGCGCTCGGGTTAACCGAGCAAGGCGGAAAGATCCGAGGCTGCCTCGGAAACGAGTAAAATGGGTGAAGTTCGAGGGGGTTTGGATCACTAGTTTCCAGCATTTTCCGTCCCACAGTACAGTATAGTGTGTACCAGGTAATTAATGATCCCTCCGATATCACTGTTTTCCCATACTGCATTGTACCGAGCATTGTTGGTACTGCAGACAGTGGGCCTAATATAGACTTGATCTTAGATGTGCTAAATTTAGCACATCTACGATCAGTCACACAGACATGCAGAGGGGCCGCCCAGCACACGCCTAGTTCGCCCCGCATACCAGGCCCGACACCCCCCCCCCCCCCGCACAAGTGCAAAAGCAGCGCACAGCGGCGATGCTGTGAGGGTCGCTGCTGCTGCGTGTGACATCACGCAGCCGCCGCGGCCCGCCCCCTGCATGGTCTGGCCACGCCTGCATTGCCCGGACTGCGCCCCTAAAACGGCGGGCAAATGCCGCCGGCCCGCCCTTTCCCACTCAGCGAACGCCTCTGCCTGACAATCAGGCAGAGGTGATCGCAGGGCTGAGATGGCCATTGGCTGTCTTGCATGCGCTGGCACACCACGGCACCTGAGCATGCGCAGTTCAGACCTGATCGGCTGCTGTGCGAAAATGCACAGCACTGATCAGGTCTGAATTAGGCCCAGTGTCAGGTAATACACAGCGAAGGGAAAGCTTGTGAGTAGTTTACCCTCCCATCCCATCCCCGGATTATTGTATCACAGAGCCATAAGAGGAATGGCAGCAGGCCACCCCCTTCATCTGCTGAGGGTGGTCATCTTTAGGGTGCTACTTTTAAGGATGGAGCATGCACAAAAGAACACAAACATTCCAACACAGGGGGTCATTCCGAGTTGATTGTAGCTGTGCTAAATTTAGCACAGCTACGATCATGTTCCCTGACATGCGGGGGGACGCCCAGCATGGGGCTAGTCCGCCTCGCATGTCGGTTCGCCCCCCCCGCAGAAGTGCAAAGACATCGCACAGCGGTGATGCCTTTGCACTTCAGGAGTAGCTTCCAACCAGCGCAGATTTACCGTGCTGGCCGGGACCTACTCCTCGCTCCCTGGCCCGCAGTGGCTGCGTATGACGTCACGCAGCCGCTGCTGCCCGCCCCCCGTTCGGTCCGGCCACGCCTGCGTTGGCCGGACCGTGTCTATTAAACGGCAGCCAAACGCCGCCGTTTCACCCCTTCTTTCAATCAGGCAGAGGCGATCGCTGTCCCGCACTACGGCGCCGGCGCATGCGCAGCAGGGACCCGTTCGCTCTGCTGCGTTAAAATGCAGCGAGCGAACGGGTCGGAATGACCCCCACAGTGCCTCCTGCACCTGCACCATCTTTAAGAATATGAGATGTATTTTATAAGCCTTGGAGAGAGATAAAGTGGATGGTATAAAGTACCAGACAATCAGCTCCTAGCTACCATGATACAGGCTGTGTTTGAAAAATGACAGTTAGGAGCTAATTGGCTGGTACTTTATCTCCGTCCACTTTATCTCTCTCTAAGGCTTAGTAAATAGACCCTATATCACTGAAAGATATCCGCTGACAGTAAGTATGGGGGAACCGGTGCTTAGCACACAGTGGGCTTTATTGCAGATGCAGCGTGTATATGGCACACCCCTTGACTAGAGATGAGCGGGTTCGGATTTACTCGGTTCTTTACGCCATAATTATCGCCATTTATTATTTTCTGGATTTCTCTTATTGGCTAACCAAAACACGTGATGTCCGATAGGAGATTCGGGTAAATCCGAGTAAATCCGAGTAAAACCGAACCTACTCATCTCTACCCTTGACCATACTTGACTACTTTAAAATTCTCCTCGCCAGGAGTAGCCAAGAGAGAAGACACAGGTCATTGGGTCACCACCCCCTCTGTAAAATGCCGGAAATTGCGCATATATGTATAGTGGGTGTGGCCAAAATTACACAATTAGCATAGAATTGCACCCCTGGACCCCGCTTCACCTATTCTGCCCTAAACTACCTCTGTTCCACATGCTTGAAACTATCCTTGTACTAGGACAGGGGTGATAGTACAAACAGAATGAGGAAGAATTTGTCTCACATTATTGCATGCAGAAGATCATTTTCAATCAAGCGAGGTAGGATAGCAGTGTATACAGGCAGCATGCTGTATTTAACTTGTCTCTTTCCCTGCTCATTACATTACTGTGGCAGATGGAGAAATTCCGGAGTATTTTCTCAACTATGGAATGTGAGGTTCCCGTGCACTTGATAAACAACTATCGGCCCACGCAGCCTCTGAATGGGAGAGATGTCAGAGCATCCTTCGACTAGACTCAGCGTGTGACTTGTAAAAACTGTTTTTGCCATGTCTGAAATAAAGTGCTGAAATGATTTGCAGGCTCTGCTGTAAAGGGTCATTTACAAAGGTGATAAGTATTGGATTGCAGTGCGAATGCACTTATATCAAGTCACGTGGCAAATTTGGGCAAATGTAGCCAATTTTATGGACAGCACATAGGGCCTGATTCAGAGATGGATGCAGAGCCGACCTTAGCTATAGGCAGGCTAAGCATTTGCATAGGGCATCCAAGCATGTCTAGGGGCATCAAAGGATGGCCCTGCAGTATCTAATGCTAGTAGGGACAGTCTGTAAGCTATCTATTACTTTCCAAATGTATTCAATCAGTACTTGTATACACTGCTGATTACATTTGTCAAATAGAATGCAGACAGTCCCTTAAACTCCCTCCGACATGCTTGAATGCCCCTAACTTGTGAGACCTCAGACAGCAGAAGCCCGGTAACTGCAATTCCCGGAGCTGTGACATTTTCACTGACCTTATAAGATTAGTACTGGATGGCTCCTTATGATACCACATATGTATTTTGGAAGACTGCTCCACATAAATCTGACATCACCTATACTGCTTGTGCATGGGGGGGTGCCCTGCCATCCTGTGTGTGTCCCTTATCCCCCTGTGCAAACCCCAGGTGTCTGCAGGGACATAACATGGGCAGTGTTCTCCCCACACTTTATTTCTCAGTCAGTCCATGCTGTAAAATTCCCCAGCACTGTAACGTGGTCAGTAAGTTGCGTTCTGCTATTTCTATATGAAATGTCAGTGTAGCGTGACTTTCGGACGTGTCAGACTGGAGAGCAGAGCATATCACTCCCGCAGTATAAAATAGGGGCATGCAGTTGCTGGGAGTAACAAACACCAGCAAACACACTAAACAGTGAAGAGAATGGACAGTTGCTACATGTTTGATACTAGTCTTTTTGTATAACCAGCAAGTATGGCAGTATCTGGACATTGCTGCTATCTGTGTCCATCCAGCAAGCGAATATAAAGGGTGAGGCTTGCAAAGGACAGAATACCCTGTGAGGTCACATCCCTTGTACAGGTGCCCCTTTAACGGGTGCGAGCGCAAGCACTCACCCACCCTGCCACCCCCATCTCACAAAACGCAGTCAAGGATCTAGGGAGCTGCATGGGCGCACACACTGACTGCATTACTAATGTGGAGTATATGTGTAAGGTGCATTACTGTGTGGCATTATGTGTATTATGGCCATCACTGTGCAGCATTATGCAGGGTTGAACTGGCCCACAGGGGCACAGGCTAATCCCCCGGTGGGCCCCACTGGCTGAGTGTTGCTGGGTCAGATGCAGAACTAGTGGCGGTGCTAGTGGGCACCAGCCAAAATTTTGACATCAAATTGGCTAGGGACGGCTCTGGATGGATGGGACGCCAATGTTTGAGCAGCTGAGACAGTTGTCCTGTAAATGTGTCAGTCGTGCTGTGTATGTGTGGTGATTGATTAGCAACTGCGGATGCAGCAATGATTTATTCACAAAGTGGGTCACAGGTAGTTAACCTTTGTGGGAGGTAAGAGGGTGTGGCTTGTCAAATGCCGGCATGTCGCAGCTGTTTTGGCAGTGTGTCTGAGCCTGCGACTACATCATCATACGCAGTTGTAAGGGCTCCAGCGGCTTACTTGCAGCTCACATTGGGACTGATTCTGATTTGGAACTGTTTACATAGGCATACCATGTTGCCCTGCAGGTGGGGCAGATGTAACATGTGCAGAGATTTAGAGGTATTAATAAGGTGTAGGTTTATAGTAGAGATGTGCGGCGGACACTTTTTGTGTTTTGTGTTTTGGTTCTAATTCCATGCTCATGTTTTGATTTTGGATTGGTTTTGCCAAAACCACCCTTTCGTGTTTTTGTTTTGGATCTGAAAGATTTTTTTAAAAAAACATAAAAACAGCTAAAATCACAGAATTTGGGGGTAATGTTGATCCTACGGTATTATTAACCTCAATAACATTAATTTCCAGTCTATTCTGAACACCTCACAATATTATATGATATAAGTTTTTAGGCCAAAAGGTTGCACCGAGGTGGCTGTATGACTAAGGGGGTCATTCCGAGTTGTTCGCTCGCTAGTTGTTTTTAGCAGCCGTGCAAACGCTATGCCGCCTCCCACTAGGAGTTTATTTTAGCTTAGCAGAAGTGCGAACGAAAGGATCGCAGAGCAGCGGCAAAGTTTTTTTGTGCAGTTTTAGAGTAGCTCAAAACCTACTCAGCGCTTGCGATCACTTCAGACTATTCAGTTCCTGTTTTGACGTCACGAATACGCCCTGTGTTCGCCCAGCCACGCCTGCGTTTTTTCAAATACTACCTGAAAACGTCCAGTTGACACCCAGAAACGCCCACTTCATGTCAATCACTCTGCGGCAACCAGTGCAAAACTGCATCGTTCGTTATGCCCGTACGCCGTGCTTGCGCATTGCGCCGCATACCCATGCGCAGAACTGCCGTTTTTTAGCCTGATCGCTGTGCAGCGAACAAATGCAGCTAGCGATCAACTTGGAATTACCCCCTAAGCTAAGCGACACAAGTGTGCGGCACAAACACATATCCCATCTAGGAGTGGCACTGCAGTGTCAGACAGGCAGATATAAAAAAACGCCCCAAAAAGCACATCATGCAAAGACCAAAAAGAGGTACAATGAGGTAGCTCTATGACTAAGCTAAGCGACACAAACAATTGGCCCATCTAGGAGGGGCATTGCAGTGTCAGACAGGATGGCACTTAAAAAAAAATAGTACCCAAACAGTACATCATGCGAAGAAGTAAAAGAGGGCAATGAGGTAGCTGTATGACTAAGCTAAGCGACACAAGTGTGCGGCACAAACACCTGGCTTATCTAGGGTTGGCACTGCAGTCCCACTGCACTAGTGGCGGATACCGGACGCACGTCTAACACCAGCATAGTTGTTATGGTCTCAGTAATCCGCTTTGCAACAAGGTATATATATACGGCTGTATCACTGGACATATACGGCAGTACCGCTGGACAAATATAGCAGTATCACTAGACTGGACTTATACGCCATAAGCTTTACATAGCAAAGGGCTTTTTATGTCTACAAATAGCACTGAGGGGTCTATTCATGAAGCAGTGAAAAGGGTGGAGAAGTGAGCCTGTGGAGAAGTTGCCCATGGCAACCAACCAGCTGCTCTGTACAATTGTATAGTATGCAAATTATAATATAATTTATAATATAAATGTTACTTCAATGCTGATTGGTTGCCATGCGCACTTCTCCACTGGCTCACTTCTCCACACTTTTCACTGCTTCATGAATAGACCCCTATAATTCAAATTTGCTGAAATAGCACCAAATAGCCCCATTTGGTGTTTCATGGACTTTGTGACTAAGCCATTCCAATGCATGTCTGCTCCTTAAGGGGTCTATTCATGAATCAATAGAAAGAGTGAAGAAGTGAGCCTGTGGAGAAGTAGCCAATGGCAACTAATCAGCTGCTCCGTACAATTGTATAGCATGCAAATTATAAATGTTACCTCAGTGCCGATTGGTTGCCATAGGCAACTTCTCCACACTTTTCACTGCTTCATGAATGTACCCCTAAATATGCATCTTAGTCACATTGCTAATGGGACAAAAATACAATGCAAGGCATACTTACCTACTTTAATGGTCTCCTTTCTGGGAGAAGCCCGGAGAGGAGACACTGCAGGACACTTCGAGGGCCGAGGCCAGGCTGTCTCCTCACTAAGCACAGCGGGAGTTTCAGCCACAACTTGCGGGAGAGTAGGCAAGTATGATGCAAGGGTACGTGACAATACCATGTACTTCTGGGTGCGACTAAGTCACAAATTTGGACAAAAGGCAAAAACAGGGTTCCAATACGAGTGACGTGCCATGACCCCCAATGCACTCACTATGCTTAGGGGTCTATTTACTAAGCCTTGGATGGAGATAAAGTCGCTGGAGATAAAGTACCAGCCAATCAGCTCCTAACTGTCATGCCACAGGCTGTTTGAAAAATTTACTTTATCTCCATCCAAGGCTTAGTAAATAGACAGATAAATCTGCTAAATTCTACACTTTATACCAATTCCAAAGTACTCATCTAGCATCCCTGGTACACCGTTGCCCTACAATGGGACTAAGATGCATAATTTCTGGAATAGTATTTTTGCACCAACGGTGGAGCATTTAAGTCACTCCAAGGTTTACAAGCCACATGGTTCAAAGGCGCTGGGTGACTGAGGACACACCTGTACATAAAGGGAAGACATTGCCAGTGTTCTCTCACTGATTCATTACAGACATAAATTATGCATACTTGCCTACTTTTGAAAAGTAGTTTCAGGGTGATTGTAGATGTTAGCAGAATGTGTGGCATGCCATTGAGTGGGCGTGTCATGTTCCACCCAAGGGGCGTGTCTAGCTCCACCTATGGGCGTATCTATTTCCATTCAGGGATGTGTCCTGCAGTGGCAGGTGAAAACTAAATTACGAAGAGCAACATACAATCAGAGCAGGTATGTGTATGTGTTGCAAACTTCCAGAAGTTGTACAGTCGAAGATGGCAATCATGTATCATGTGATATTCCAGGGCTGGCTCCATGCCTACTAGCACCCTGAGTGAAAAAATTTCGAAGCCCCCCCATGCGCGCGCCAAAGGTGCGTGTGCTCCTGGAAAAGTGGGCGTGGCCTCGCAACTTTATATTATCAATCAATAAATAAATAAATATATTTTCACATATTTTAGGTGCCGGTCAGCGAGCCAATCAAAGATCGCAGTTCGGCAGCCAATCAGGAGCCTTAGCTGCCGGTGCACGAGCTCTGATTGGCTCATGGGCCGGCGCAGCTTACATGGGGGCTGCTGTGGGATACAGTGGGAGGCAGGCCGCTGGACGGATGTTGCTACAGGGACCTGGCTCCAGGGCAGGCTCCAATATGGCGGTGAGAGCTTCAGTTGCAGTTTTGCTAAATTAGCAACACTGCAACTGGCTAGAATCGCATGCTGGGGGCTGCTCAGCACAGGGCAAGGCCACCGAGCATGCTAATGGCAGCCAGCTAGTCGGGCCACCACTATTTTCTTTGTTGCAGCGTATGACGTCACGCGGCCTCCCCTGAAACAGCCCTGGCCTGTCCCAATTTTCACTGTAACGCCCCTGCAATGCCAGTTCGCCGCCCACGACTACACTCAATCAGGCTGAAGCGTCCGCATTACTGAGATGCAATCACATCTCCCTGCTTGCGCACATGCAGAATGAGCCCTGCTGTCACTGACCTGGGTTGAGAGCGTTGAGAACCAGACATCCGGATAATTCCTGGAGATACTGCATCACCTGGCCCTGTGCCGCCTCCTGACTCTGAACTCGGGAAGCCAAGTTTTGGATGGCGCTTGACTCTGGGTTCCGATCCCCCGGGTCCATGAGGCCTGAGTATACTGTCACTGACCTGGGTAGAGAGTGTTGAGAACTCGGGGGTTCTTCCGATGATCGGGAAGAGGAACCACAGCTGGGCCGGAGTAGAGATGGCCGGATATAGGTTTTCCTCATGCAGAACTTAGCAGTTATAATTGGTGTATAATGCTAAAGAACTTGTTGTGACAAAGGTTTGAAAGCAATGCTGAAGCACACAGAAGAATGAAGACTTTGTGAGCGATGCTGAAGAAATCGATGTGACGAGGTTTGGGAGCGATGTTGAAGCACACTGGAGGATGAAGAACTTGTGAGTGATGCTGAAGAAATCGATGTGTGAAGATCTGGAAACGATGTTGAAGCACACAGAAGAAATGAAGAACTTGTGAGCGATGCTGAAGAAATCTGTTCGACGGAGAAGCACGCTGAACACTGGAAGCACTGGAGACGTTCAGCTTTGAGACTAACTGAATGCTGGAAGCACAGGAGATGTTCAGCTTAGAGACAACTGAAAGGCTGGAAGCACAGGAGACGTTTTACTTAGGGATAACCTGTAATGCAGAAAGCATAGGAGACATTCAGCCTGGAGACACGCTGAACGCTGTTACTTTCGGTCACCCGCTGACCACAAAGTTCCCACCATTGGTTACAATGGAGCGCATAGGCGCTACATTGTAACACTGCCGGGTGCCGCCTGTCATACAGTACAGGAGCACACAGCCAATCAGGAGGGTGCCACAATGTGGCGCTCCCTGATTGGCTGATGGAACCCTCTTAGACATAAGTCAGAGGGGGTTCCTGGCATTCGGGGAAAGGGGTCCCATGTGAAAACATGGGTCCCCTTTCAGTGCGAGGTCGGGTGTCCGTTTTTTTTATTTTGACAAGTACCTGGATTACAAATGGATTACAAGAAGAAGAGCCTTCTACCCTGGATTTTGTGAGTATAATTTTTTCCACAGGTACACCATGGATTCTACATGGAGAAGAGGACCGACCCTCGTGTGAACATAAGGTAAGCATGTGTATATGGAGGTGTGTATGTATGCATTAAAGTTATACTTTCAAGGTGTGTGTCTTATGTTTTTATTGGGGTATTTTTTTAGTAGTAGTACTACAGGTACCAGCGGGCCCGGTTTTCCTCCGCATGCTGGTACTTGTGGTTCTCCAAGTACCAGCTTGCGGGGAAGGCTTGCTGGGACTTGTAGTACTGCTACTAAAAACAATATTCATTTTTTTACACAACGGCTATCAGCCTCCCATCCGCAGCACTTGGATGGGGGGGACAGCCTCGGGCTTCACCCCTGGTCCTTGGGTGGCTGGAGGGGGGGGACCCCTTGATTGAAGGGGTCCCCACTCCTCCAGGGTACCCCGGCCAGGGGTGACTAGTTGGTTATGTAATGCCAGGGCCGCGGGGAGCTATATAAAAGTGTCCCCCGGCTGTGGCATTATGTATCTGACTAGTGGAGCCCGGTGCTGGTTTCAAAAATACGGGTGACCCCTACGCTTTTTGTCTCCCGTATTTTTGGAACCAGGACCAGGCGCAGAGCCCGGTGCTGGTTGTTTAAATATGGGGGAACCTCTATCATTTTTCCCCCATATTTTTGCAACCTGGACCGGCTCAAATAGCCCGAGGCTGGTTTGGCTTAGGAGGGGGGACCCCACGCAATTTTTTTTTTAAAAAAAAAAAACACTTTCCCATCCCCTTCCCACTGATAAACATGCACGGATCTCATGGATCCCTGCATGCCTATCCAAACACGGGATAAAAAAGCAGGTCTGGTTTTTTTAGCACTTTTTCACGAATTGTATTTCTGCACGGCAGTGTTTGGCTATTGTCGGCAGTGTTTGTGATTTGCACTTTTTAGTAAATTCCTGATTTCAACCAAATTGCAGGCGTATTTGACCGATGGTGTATTGATTCGTGATTTTTTCCTAGGACTTCCAAAATATTACGAATGCCCTCATCACTGCCGAGATTTTTGCTTAGTAAATTACCGAAATGACACTTTGAAGAAAAAACGGCATCTCGGTCAAAATCGGGACCTTAGTAAATATACCCCAGTATCTTTTATTAATCAATATTTTTCCATATATATTTCACATCATTTTAATTGACTGATATTAAAAGTTATATTTTAGATTGATCAATTTCTTCTTTTCTTTGTGCGCCAACCAAGAGACAATCTTCTCTATCCTCTTTTTTGTCTGGGTACTCTTAGACAAAGATTGCGGGTAGAGAGCCATACCCGGTCGCCAACTTTGTATTGAGGAGCTGCCCGCCGTTTTTTGTCCGCAAAGAATTTGTATCGGGCTAGAGACTTTCTTGAGATTAGCATGAATCCTACTCCAGATTTGGCTGAAGTGCCGTAGAGTGGAAGTTACAGCAGGAACATCCTCCGAAGGAAGGAGTGGTAATTCTGGAACTCGTGTATAGAATCGATAATTAAAGAAGAATGGGGACTCGCCAGTGGAGGAGTGATATAGATGATTATGGGCAAACTCAGCCCAGGGTAACAGTTCTACCCAGTCGTCCTGTGAAGGAGAGAGGTAAACGTGGAGAAAAGTCTCTAAATCCTGGTTGACACGTTCGGTTTGCCCATTGGTTTGTGGATGGTAAGCAGACGAGAACTTGAGTTTTATTTGTAAGGCTGAGCAGAGAGCCCTCCAAAATCTTGCAGTGAACTGTACCCCTCGATCAGAGACTATTTCCTGAGGTAACCCGTGCAGGCGGAAGTGTTCTCGGATAAATAGTAACGCCAACTTGGGAGCTGTTGGTAGACCGGTCAACGGAACGAAATGTGCTATTTTCGAAAAGCGGTCAATATATATATATATATATATATATGAGAAAAATGTATACTGTAGATTGAATCTATGTGTAAGACTCTAATTACTACACTATACAGCGAATATTCCTATTCCCCTGTCTATAGACCCTGATGCCTTATTAGGATCAAGGAAAAGGAATTGATATACATTGAAACCAAATCATACTCTGGTACACAGTTTAATTAATTGCGCATCCTTATTGTTCTGGGGAGAACTACTACACCATAGGCGCTTGTTTTTCTGTTTTGATCGTATATACATACCTCCCAACATGATCCTCTCCAGGAGGGACACAATGCTCTGCTTCTGAACTTTTCTCTTAATGTATGATTGTCGTCACCTGTGTTAAAAAGGTTAATGGATTAGAAAGGTGTTTCACCACAGGTGAGGGCAATCATACATTAAGAGGGAAGTCCAGGAGCAGAGCATTCTGTCCCTCCTGGAGAGGGTCATGTTGGGAGGTATGTATATATATATATATATATATATATATACTTTTATATATATATATATATATATATATATACACATATATATACTGTGTCTATATATATATATATATATATATATACACACATATATATATATATATATATATATACTGTGTCTATATATATATATATATATATATATTTAAAAGAAAGCATGGCCTCCCAGTTAGGTTACCACCTCATCCCTTCAATACTGGACACATTAATTACACAGGTTCTGTGGCTGATTAAAACCAGGTGAAATGGAGTCTTGAAGTCAGCCAGCAACAGAACCTGTGTATTAATATGTGTCCGGAATTAAAGGGGTGAGGAGGTAACCCTATCTCTCAGGTCCTTCTATATATACTTACAACTGGATACAAACAGGAAGTAGGCCTCAGCCCACCTCCCTAGGCCGGATATGAAGTCGCTATGGCCTGTGGATGATAAGCAAACATGTATTGGCATGTAAGCAATATTGGCATATAAACACTAGGTGCCCACTGAGTGCCAATCCTGCTATGTTCAGAGGAAGTGTGCATATGGATACTACAGCCAGGGGCTTCAACTAGTTACATTATCACAGTATACTAGGGTGTTGATTTATCGATGAGTTTTAAAATTAGTTGTTTACAATAAATGGTGCTCCAGCCAATCAGCTCCCAACTGTCTCCCCCCCCAAACACATGACAGTTATGGGCTGATTGGCTGGAGCACCATTTATCTTATGCAATGGGTTTTAAAACTTATTCTGTATGATAAAACTTGTTGATAAATCAGCCCCTAGGTTACCATATATGTTAGTCACCTCATCTACTCTGAGGCTGACCTTGTGATTACACTGCACAACTGCTGTACTTCCAAGTGTCTCAGCAGCAGCTGGAGGCTTGTCCGGGTACTTCCGGTCTATGGAACGCATCACATGCACTGTGAAGCGCAAACCAGAAATCCTCAATAGCACAATCCATTGTCCTACAGGGGCATATTGCTGTATACTGTAATTACACTAATGCTATTACAAGCAGCTGATATACAAAGGGGTGTGATGGTGTCCCATTATACTAAGTGTACTGTATCTACTGCCGCACATTTGGAAACATATGAGTACATTTTTGCAGAAATTACCCAATCTCTGGTTCAGACTGGTCACAAAGCGGCGTGTTGTAATGCATTGTGTGAATAGCTCATTGGGATGGTTTGGGTAATTGCACTCTTAGCAACAACATACAGTAATATACAGTAAATACTGCAGTGTTTATGTGAAACAACTATTGATTTATTTATTTTTTAAAACACTGTGGCAGTCTCCATATGTGTATACATGGTCGGCGGCACTCATGGCTTTCCATAAAATAACGACAGAAAAAAAAATATTTAACTGTATAATGACATTAAAAGTGGATCACCATCTGTATACTACATACCCTAAGGTCATGTAACAATAAAGAATCCCCTCATATCGAGCACAGATATAATAGGATCTTTACTCTCACCATAATAAACCATGGCCAATATTTACTAAAAATTCGAGTATGTCCGATTTGTGTTTTTTTTTTCTAAGTCCCAATCCGGGAATTCACTAAGCACCAATCTCGGCAGTGTTTGGACTATTCGTAATGGTTTGAATAACAACGTTCATAAATACGAATGAATAGACCATCGGTCAAACGCGGCTGTTATTTCATAGAATACGGGCATTCACTATTCATTCGTATTTGTGTGTTAGTTTCTGAGTGCCCAATTGCGGTCGTATTTTTTTGCGATTCAGTAAAAAAAGCGGCAAAAAAATAGACCTGCTTTTTTCAGCCGTGTTTACATGTGTTGACACTTACAAATCATTCTAACCTGAATTAGGATGCTTATAAAAGGGACACAAACTTCTCTCATGCAAAATAATTTATTTCCTTATGTTTGCAGCCCAAAACTTGTAGATTTGTAAGGCAATACACATTTTTCAACATATATCCATTATTACACACATTTGTGTTCAACTTTCAAATATTTCAAATGTTGTTGTTTCTGCATCATGTTTTTAAATCTGATTACTTATTTTTAACACACACAAACATGGCACAACAATAATGTCAGTCATTTTCGGACTGAATTATCTAAATATTATACCCAACATATTGGGACACTTTTAGCCAACTCAATTGTGTTTTTTTTTGTCAATTCATCTCGAGAAGAAATGTTAAACAGTTACAATTCACATTGTAAATTGTATTGGTCATGGATGAATCTGCCTGGCTGCCAATTAGTCTATCTGCTGGCTCAAAGAATGATTAGAATCTAGAAAGAGTAATGATTAGAAAAAAATCAAGTGGTCTGCTTTCTGCCTGCTTAAGACAATCTGCCTGGCTGCCAATTAGTCTGTCTGCTGGCTCAAAGAATGATTAGAATCTAGAAAGAGTAATGATTACAAAAAAATCAAGTGGTCTGCTTTCTGCCTGCTTAAGACAATCTGCCTGGCTGCCAATTAGTCTGTCTTCTGGCTCAAATATTGACTAGAATCTAGAAAGAGTAATGATTAGAAAAAAATCAAGTGGTCTGCTTTTTGCCTGCTTAAGACAATCTGCCTGGCTGCCAATTAGTCTGTCTGCTTGTTCAAAGAATGATTAGAATCTAGAAAGGGTAATGATTAGAAAAAAATCAAGTGTTCTGCTTTCTGCCTGCTTAAGACAATCTGCCTGGCTGCCAATTAGTCTGTCTGCTGGCTCAAAGAACGATTAGAATCTAGAAAGAGTAATGATTAGAAAAAAATCAAGTTGTCTGCTCTCTGCCTGCTTAAGACAATCTACCTGGCTGCCAATTAGTCTGTCTGCTGACTCAAAGAATGATTAGAATCTAGAAAGAGTAATGATTAGAAAAAAATCAAGTGGTCTGCTTTCTGCCTGCTTAAGACAATCTGCCTGGCTGCCAATTAGTCTGTCTGCTGGCTCAAAGAATGATTAGAATCTAGAAAGAGTAATGATTAGAAAAAAATCAAGTGGTCTGCTTTCTGCATGCTAACATCTATGTGCAGCTCAAACAACAGTTTCCTGCTAACAAAAAATACAAAGATGATAAAGAAGAAATTTGCAAACAAAATTCCTGTTGTTGTTTGTACCAGTTATAATTAATGATGTTGTACAAATTGTCAAGGAGCTAAGTGTTATATATATTCTGTTAATCATACACTTGGTAAGTGTTTTGTTTGTCTTCTCTTTAAAGAAATGGGTGTTTTTTTTTTTAATGTTTATTTGGGTGGTTGCTTGTCCTGGCCTTTGCCTTTACCACTGTCGTGTTGGCGTGCTCTGGTGGAGCGCCTTGGTGGTGATGACACTGGCGTTACATTTGGAGTAGTCATACCAGAACTGCTGCTTGTTTGCTGTTGCTGCAGGGATCTGAGTGTTTCATTGAGGTCAGTGAGGGTGGCATTGAGTTCACGTGTTGCAGCATTTTGATTGTCTACAATTCTGGACATGGATTCATTGTTCATTTGATTGCTTTCTAAAATGTTGATATAGCTTTGCTGTTGTCTGTGCTGTTCTTTCATTATGTGCTGTAAGTTGCCCATGACATGTGTAATGTCTGCATGCATGATTTCCATGGTATTTGCAATTCTTGTGTTTGTTTAATTTTGTCTACTCAGAATTCTGCTGATTCGTCTGAGGTGAGATGGTAGGCTTGCAAACATTTGGGTCTTCCTACGCAGGCAATCTTCATTAGTGGCCTGCTGTCTAGCCCAAATGGTCCAGAACACTTGATCAGGGCCTTGTGTTACTGGTGTTGTTGGGCTGTGTTGGGGTGGTGGTGTGCTTTGCTGTGGTGGAGTACTCACAGGTGCTGGGGGGCTGATTCCTTCGATTACTGGATGCATTTCTAACATGATTGTGTCATCCATGTCACTGTGTTGCTGTTGTTGCGGAGGGATGCTGGTACCAGGACTAGAAGCTGAAATTAAAAACATTTATCCGTTACTTATCCATATGTTTAATACATTGGTACAATGCACTAAACATGGAACACATGAAATGGACTGGTGCTTTCAGATATCCGGCCTAGCAACTCATCACTCATTACTTAAATACATACATACAGTATGCCTGTTTGTGGCAAATGTGTCTGGTCACTTCATTCTGAAAGCAAACACATGAGTAGTATGGTACATCAGACATACTCCTGACTAAAAACACATTGTAATCCATAATGTGTTGCCTTATAGTGTCTCCAACCAAAACATAGTAATGTTTTTGTATGCAGTTTGCAATGTTAGGACAAACACACATGTGTAAATGATTCTAAACACTTACTATTTGCAAAGCTTACACATGAGTTTATGTTGCAGCATCTTCCACACATTGTGCTACTGTTTGGCTGATGTGGACATACATATCTTTACTGGATGTTGTGAAGGCCATTTTGTTAGGTTTCCATTTCATGTTTTACTGACATGGGTAAGTATAGCAGATTTTGATGGGTATTTACTTAATGAGTTTAAGTAAATGGTTTTTTAAAGATCTGACATTTTTAATTGTTATCATAGTTTGTTACTCACAATCAAGATGAGGGGAGTGTGGTTGGCGTCTTGGAGGTGTGTCCAAAATTTGGAGTGGGGGCACCGAACAAACAGTAGATAATCTTCGTGGCGGGGTAGCCTGCTGTGGTTGGCCCTGGACATCAGACCTTGCTTTCTTTGCTGGCAGATGTTTTTTGTGGTGTATTCCAGAAGTGCGCCTTCTGCTGCTTAAGACTTCTTTGGATGGACCTAGTATTGAAAGTGGCATTTTGTTATGGCCATTCATTTACAAACCTAACCTATACTACAATGGACACTTTACCTGCTTCCGCAGCGTCATCATCATCAGATGTGATGGGAGTGACTGTAGGACGACCAGTACTGCTTTTTTTCAACACTGTAAATCCAAAAAAACAAAAACAAAAAAATCATGCTATTGTTAATACATCCACCCATTATGCTTATAAACATTACATCTTTAAAAAATGGATGTTTTATTATGAATTTAAAAATAAGGACATTAAACACAAAAAGCACAACATCAAACCCAAAACAACGTCCAATAGCCATATGCACTATGGAAAGTGCAACACAGGGAATCATATACAGGACACAGACATAGGACACAATTCCAAAAACATACACTAACAAGTCAAAACACACACAGCTTCATTTTCTAAAAAAAGGAAAAAAATTACAGATGCAATATAGAAATAGGTCTGTGATGTGGCACTCCAAACACACATTACCACAATATGAGGCCAACAAATAAAATAAAAAAAATAAAATAAAAAAAAACAGTAAGGTAACGAAGTCTGCAGTTGTGTCAGTGTACAAATACAGACTCAAAATGAACCAGCAAATAGTGGCCTTGACTTAAACAATATTACATTGAGTACTAATGAAATTACACATGTAACTGCCTTCAAAGACACTTTGCACTACTCCAGCCTCTAACATATCAACCACTGATTTGGAAACATTGCACATGGATAACTGAAATAAAAAAAACATATTCCAACTTTCAAAATGTACAATGTGCAAAAGGAAAACATTATTGCGGGACAATTCAATGACACACCAAGTCCAAACTACACATGCAAAATGTACTGTCCAAAAACCACATGACATACAAGCAAGTAAGACGTTACATTGACTTTTGAATAAAACATGACCCAAAACAATGTATTTGATGACGCACACTTGAAGATGGGCGTAATATGCAACGTCACATGACACACATTTAAAACATACAGTAAGCCAGAAGTAATGTCATAGAATGTTAAGGCAAATACACATGCTCACCATCCTTCCTGAGGCGATCGGAATCCCGGACATGGGTTGCAGACACTACTTCTGGAGGGATTATAGTCCGCATGGGCTCTTCATAGTCCAGATATGTGGCAATAAAGGGCGGACCACCACCGGTTTTGCGAGCCGACTTCGCCTCCTTGGCCATTTTGGACTTGACACGTCGCTTTATGTCATAGTACCGTTTGCGGCACGTGTCCTCCTTCCGCTTCACCACCCCCTCACTATTTACAGCAGCAACTACTTTCGCCCACAACACCGTCTTCCTCCGTGTTGGCACCTTGGCTGACTCAGGCCCAAATAGCTGGCGCTGATACTTTATCAGCTCCCGCACCAATGCCACATTTTCTGCATAACTAAACTTTACATTCCGCCCAGTCTTAGTAGTGGTGCGTGGCTGCGGAGCTCTCTGACTGTCACTATCACTTGAGGCTGCTGCAGCAACCTCACCCACCTCCTCCACCTCACTAACCTCACTCACACTCACCTTCTCCACCTGACCGACCTCCTCCCCCTCACTCACACCCTCCACCTCACCCACCTCTGAGTCACACATAATTGTGTGTCTAAACACTAAACACAGAAAAAGAAAAAGACAAACAACACACTCCTCCACTACCACTGCACAAATCACACACATACACACACACACACACACACACACACACACACACACACACACAGTGACAAGGGACTTTAAAAAAAATTACTTGGACCAAAAATTAGACAAAACCACAAAATACAAGACTACAAGAATGACAAGACTACTTTCAAACACAATACTACACTCAGAAATCGCCCAAAAAACTCACCAAACCAACTACTCACTAACCTCCACAGCACAACCTCCCTCCTCACCACTAACAAAACCCACGAGGTGCGGACGGTCTGGGGTGTATTTATATGGTTGCGCACAGACACTCCTACCATCTGAAACACAACCAATCACGAACGGGGATGAAAGTCGAAACTAAAAGTGAAAATGCGGCCGCGGGAAAAAAAAACCCTGCCGCTTTTAACTTAGAAAAGAACACAGCAAAAACAACAAAAACACGTACGCAAACGACAATGACGGCCGCAAATGTGCCAAAAAAAACCGACTGGCATCGACATCGGAAAACACGAAAACAATAAACTCGAATGCTTAGTAACTTTGCGTATATGGATTCAAAAAGTTGCATGAAAATGCACCCGATACAAAACGAGTTTAAACACTACACAAACCGAATCAAACACGAATATTAGTAAATATTTCCCCATGAGTCATAGATACCTAAATGCACCCTGTATTCTAGTGTGAGAAAAGTATCCATGAGTCAATATTGAGAAACATCTCAATAAACATACTCAATAAATATTAAGAAATATAGTATTCTCCTAGCAGAATGTTACTCATAGTGATATTGCACAAATCCATTTGCTACCCATAAAATACCCACTATAATATCCAAATATGAAAGAGCTGCTATACAATATATATAAAAAACGAAACATCTAACATTGTATCTATTACAGAAAACATGAAAAACCTGAATGTTCATTTAAGCCTTTTGGTGAAAGTGCATCCAAAAGGAATATCCATTTGGATTCTGCTTTTAATAGGAGCAAGCCACGATTACCACCACGGGCTAAAGGGGGTATGTGATCAATTATACGATGTTTAAGCACTGCCAGCGAGTGGCGGGCATTAAGAAAATGTCGGGTAACCGGTTGGTCACTGTGCCCTGTCGTTAAGACAGCTCTAATAGAAGCCCTGTGTCCTGCCATCCTCTCTTTAAAAGTTAATTCAGTCTTCCCGACATAGTGGAGACCACACAGACAGCTTAAAAGATATATGACAAATTTAGTAGAGCAAGTGACTCGGTGTCTAATTTTGAAACATTTTCCAGTATAAGGATGGTGAAAAGTATCACTAGATATCATATGGCTGCACGTCATGCATCCAAGGCAACAGAAGCAGCCAGGCTTAGAAGTACTAAGGAATCCACCTAAGGCCGTACTTTTTGAATCAGGTTACTGAATGTTTGTTTTAACTAAATGATCTCGGAGGTTTTTGCCCCATTTGTATGCTGGCATTAGTCGAGTATTGGATAGTGTTGCAAGATGTTTATCTGCCTGTAAAATGGGCCAGAATTTTTTTATTGAGGTGATTAATATTTTTGCTTTGGGTATTAAATTTGTTGACCCAAATCAACTTATCTTGGTCACTCTTTTTTGCCAAATTCTGTAAGGTTTTGGAGCGAGGTATACGCATTACCTTTTGTTTCAAATTTTGTAAATCACTAGAAAAATATCCTCTCTCCAAAAATTTGGTAATTAAGGAATCTAATCTAGACTCCAACTTAGATTCATCACTTACAATATGTCTTACTCTCAACATTTGAGAATATGGGAGACCTTTGCGTGGCCATAAAGGATGATGGCTAGATGCATGAAGAACATTGTTCCTGTCTGTCAATTTAGAAAATAAATCAGTATGGATTTTATTATTAATTACTTCAATATGAACATCCAGAAAATCCACCATAACAGGATTCAAGTTATAGGTCAATTTAACTGGAGACAATGAATTATTATGTTCTTCCAATAGATGCTCCACAGTCTCCTGTGTGCCTGTCCAAAAAATAAGTAAATCATCTATATAACGAAAATAAAGTAAAATATTGGAACTAATTTCTGTAGTAGAAAAAAATAACTGTTCCTCAACTTTAAACATAAATGAATTAGCGAATGAAGGTGACACATTACTCCCCATAGAACATCCTTGAAGCTGTAAATAAAAATTATTGTTAAACATAAAATAATTACGTTGAAGGGTCAATTGTAATAATTGTAAATACAGATCAATATCTGGACCACAGTAAGCATCATTATTAGATATTAGAAATCTCACCGCCTGTATTCCCTCATCATGGGGGATACAGGTGTAGAGATTACATACATCAATAGTGGCTAGTATACAACCTGTTAGAACGAAATCAATAGCTGACAGACAATTCAATAAAGTTGTAGTATCTTTTAGATAAGATTTTTTGAACTGCACACAAGGTTGCAAAAAGTGGTCCAGATAAATGGAAACATATTGATATATGGAACCCCTAGCAGATTTTATAGGTCTAGATGGGGGAATCTCACTATTCTTGTGAATTTTCGGGAGAGAGTACAGTATGGGAATTATAGGAAACGCTGTGGTAAGGGCATCAAAGGCTACTTGGGTGAGTTTATTATCCAATAAAGCTGTTTTCAAAATGGCATGAAGTTCTTTATTAAACTCCTGAGTAGGATCCATAGGCAATTTCCGATATGTTGATATGTCAGCAAGTTGTCAGTCAAGTTCCTTAACATAATCGGCTGTATTTTGTATGACAATGGCTCCACCCTTATCTGCCGGGCGGATAACCACGTCATCATATTTGGAGAGCTTAATTAGTGCCTCCCATTCCTGCTTCGATAGATTAGAAGCATGCTCAGAATGTTGTTTATCATCCTTGCGGACTTGATAATCTATGGTGTTACAGTAGGTTTTAATGGCCTGATTATGTGATGTTGGATCAAATTTAGATTTTGATTTCAAGGCCAGTGGGATGGACTCAGATGTTTTTTTGGCAGAGGTAGATAGATGTAAACTAAAGTGTTCTTTAAGTCTCAGTTGTCGACCAAGTTTGAATTGTTCAATTTTCCACTCAAATGAATTTAATCTCGTAGCAGGGACGAAATTCAATCCCATAGATAGTATTCTGTTTTCCAATGGGGGATAAGAGCGGTCAGATTAATTGAATTTCACTTCCGTCTGGAGTAAGGATGTTGTTTTACATTTCGACCTCTGCCCCTGGCCCCCCCGCCTCGTATACTACCTTTGGGGTCGGCTAGTTGGGCTCTGGTGCGAATCCCTACAGGGGGTTGGCCTATGATGTTCTCCTGAAGGTCTACATCACTTGCCGATGTTGCCCCCTCTGTAGAAGACTCGGTATCCAATTGTGCGGTATTAAAACGGTTAAATGGACATCTTCTGGATATTTTTTGGGTATTACTCATACCGGATAGCCATGGATAAACTTGCCTTTTAGCATAGTCATTGTTAACTTTATCCAATTTGTTGCGCTTATATTGGATAAGATCTTTCTTATACTTGTCTATTTGAATAGACATTTTTTCAAGCCAATTGTTAGAAGTATCTGTTTCCAAAGTAATTTTGTGAGTCGTTTCAAAGATATCAATCTGAGAACATATATTGGCCAATTCCCGACTAACCTCTTCTATAACTAAGAGAATGAGGTCATAGGAGCATTTGTTAAGGATTAAAATCCATTTTTTGCAAAATGCGGCATTGAATCGTCCAGTAGTGGGAATGTTTTTAATTCTAAAACTGCAGGGTATTTTGCCCTCACGGTATTAATCCGACAGGGTAACCCCATGGTAGTAATAGTCCTGCTCCTTCCTTTTAAGTTTCAAAAGCTCACGAAACAAGTGTAAATTATCAAGGTTTTCACCAGTGGTATTGAGATTTTCTTTAAATCGGATATTAGTAGCATTAGAATCAGAATAACTGAATGTTTCACCTTGTGTCAATTCAAAAGCTGCTAGAAGTGCCTCCAGATCTGTGTCATTCGACATAGACATGATTGCTACTATGTAGCCATTGTATACAAATAGACAGGTGGTGGTCCGACAATAAAACACCCCATTGAAAGTGAGAGTTCCAGGCGAAAGATATTTACAATATACGGTGGGTGCCTTCAATATAGCAGACAGTTCTGTGCATGAACTGTGTAGCAATAACAGTTAACCCCAGTCAGCGGCACTCCGTTCCAAAGATGATAAAGTCAAAATGGCCGGTGCCCTCCGTAGATGACTAAGTAGTCTCCATATGTATATACACGGTCGGCAGCACTCACGGCTTTCCATAAAATAATGACAGACCACTGTCAGATATGTCAACATTTCTATGTTTTTAGCAACATAATAACCACCCCACAATACAAAAAAAATATTTAAATGTATAATGACATTAGAAGCGGATCACTATCTGTAAACTACATACCCTAAGATCATGTAACAATAGAGGATCCCCTCATATCGAGCAGAGATATAATAGGATATTTAATCTAACCATAAAAAACCATGAGTCATAGATACCTAAATGCACCCTGTATTCTAGTGTGAGAAAAGGATCCATGAGTTAATATTGAGACACATGTCTCAATAAACATACTCAATAAATATTAAGAAATATAGTATTTTCCTAGCAGAATGTTACTCATAGTGATATTGTACAAAGCCATTTTCTACCCATAAAATTAGATTGAAAGCGGGCAATACCCACTATAATATCCAAATATGAAAGAGTTACTATACAATATATCAAAATATGAAACATCTAACATTGTATCTATTACAGAAAACACGAAAAACCTGAATGTTCATTTAAGCTTTTTGGTGAAAGTGTATCCAAAAGGAATATCCATTTGGATTCTGCTTTTAATAGGAGCAAGCCACGATTACCACCACGGGCTAAAGGGGGTATGTAATCAATTATACGATGTTTAAGCACCGCCAGTGAGTGGTGGGCATTAAGAAAATGTCAAGCAACCGGTTGGTCACTGTGCCCTGTCGCATCCTCTCTTTAAAAGTGCATTCGGTCTTCCCGACATAGGGGGTAATTCCAAGTTGATCGCAGCAGGATTTTTGATAGCAATTGGGCAAAACCATGTGCACTGCAGGGGAGGCAGATATAACATGTGCAGAAAGAGTTAGATTTGGGTGGGTTATTTTATTTCTGTGCAGGGTAAATATTGGCTGCTTTATTTTTACACTGCAAATTAGATTGCAGATTGAACACACCACACCCAAATCTAACTCTCTCTGCACATGTTATATCTGCCTCCCCTGCAGTGCACATGGTTTTGGCCAATTGCTAACAAAAATCCTGCTGCGATCAACTTGGAATTACCCCCATAGTGGAGACCACACGGACAGCTTATAAGATATATGACAAATTTAGTAGAGCGAGTGACTCAGTGTCTAATTTTTAAACTTTTTCCATTATAAAGATGGTGAAAAGTATCACCAGATATTTGGCTGCAAGTCGTGCATCCAAAGCAACAAAAGCAGCCAGGCTTAGAAGTACTAAGGAATCCACCTGAAGCCGTACTTTTGATGCAGGGTTTGTTTTAATTAGAGATGTGCACCGGAAATTTTTTGGGTTTTGTGTTTTGGTTTTGGATTCGGTTTCGCGGCCTTGTTTTGGATTCGGACGCGTTTTTGCAAAACCTCCCTGAAATTTTTTTGTCGGATTCTGGTGTGTTTTGGATTCGGGTGTTTTTTTTCAAAAACCCCTCAAAAACAGCTTAAATCATAGAATTTGGGGGTAATTTTGATCCTATAGTATTATTAACCTCAATAACCACAATTTCCACTCATTTCCAGTCTATTCTGAACACCTCATACCTCACAATACTATTTTTAGTCCTAAAATTTGCGCCGAGGTCGCTGGATGACTAAGCAAAGCGACCCAAGAGGGCGGCACAAACACCTGGCCCATCTAGGAGTGGCACTGCAGTGTCAGACAGGATGGCACTTCAAAAAATTGGCCCCAAACAGCACATGATGCAAAGAAAAGAGAAAAAGAGGTGCACTGTGGTCGCTGGACGGCTAAGCTAAGCGACACAAACACCTCAATATCACAGGAATTATTCGTACTAATCAATGGTATTATTGGTCCAAATCACTGGAAGAAAATGAAAAAATCACTGGAATTATTCGTTCTAATAATAAATGGTATTATTGGTCCAAATCACTGGAAGAAAATGGAATGGATGGATACTTGCAGTGACACAGAGCTGCAAGATACAGCAATGGCCTACTGTACAACTATATACTGTTAGTCACCAAAATGCTGCAATGTAATACTAGAAGCTATAGAAAAGTATATATATTATTGTATATATCGGTACAGAGCAGTGTATCTGTGACCATGTGTCCTGACAAACAGTATAGAAGCTATAGAAAAGTATATATAATATTACTGTATATCAGTACAGAGCAGTGTAACTGTGACCCATGTGTCCTGACAAGCAGTATAGAAGCTATAGAAAATAAGTATATATATTATTGTATATATCAGTGCAGAGCGGTGTATCTGTGACCATGTGTCCTGACAAGCAGTATAGAAGCTATAGAAAAGTATATATAATATTACTGTATATGAGTACAGAGCGGTGTAACTGTGACCCATGTGTCCTGAGAAGCAGTATAGAAGCTATAGAAAAGTATATATATTATTGTATATATCAGTACAGAGCGGTGCAACTGTGACCCATGTGTCCTGACAAGCAGTATAGAAGCTATAGAAAAGTATATGTATTATTGTATATATCAGTACAGAGCAGTGTAACTGTGACACATGTGTCCTGACAAGCAGTATAGAAGCTATAGAAAAGTATATATATTATTGTATATATCAGTACAGAGCGGTGTAACTGTGACACATGTGTCCTGACAAGCAATATAGAATCTATAGAAAATAAGAAAAGTATATATATTATTGTATATATCAGTACAGAAAGGTGTAACTGTGACCCATGTGTCCTGACAAGCAGTATAGAAGCTATAGAAAAGTATATATATTATTGTATATATCAGTACAGAGCAGTGTAACTGTGACACATGTGCCCTGAGAAGCAGTATAGAAGCTATAGAAAAGTATATATATTATTGTATATATCAGTACAGAGCAGTGTAACTGTGACCCATGTGTCCTGACAAGCAGTATAGGAGCTCTAGAAAAGTATATATATTACTGTATATCAGTACAGAGCGGTGTAACTGTGACCCATGTGTCCTGACAAGCAGTATAGAAGCTATAGAAAAGTATATATATTATTGTATATATCAGTACAGAGCGGTGTAACTGTGACCCATGTGTCCTGACAAGCAGTATAGAAACTATTGAAAAGTATATATATTATTGTATATATCAGTATAGAGCAGTGAAACTGTGACACATGTGTCCTGACAAGCAGTATAGAAGCTATAGAAAATAAGAAAAGTATATATTATTGTATATATCAGTACAGAAAGGTGTAACTGTGACCCATGTGTCCTGACAAGCAGTATAGGAGCTCTAGAAAAGTATATATATTACTGTATATCAGTACAGAGCAGTGTAACTGTGACCCATGTGTCCTGACAAGCAGTATAGAAGCTATAGAAAAGTATATATATTATTGTATATATCAGTACAGAGCGGTGTAACTGTGACTCATGTGTGTCTTGACAAGCAGTATAGAAGCTATAGAAAAGTATAAACTGGTGGTCCCCAGTCCCCACAATGCAGAACACTGATCAGATATTTGCAGCACACTGAGCACAGATATGGAGCATTTTCAGGCAGAGAACGTAGATATTTTCAGCACACTGAGCACAGATTATTTGCAGCATACTGAGCACAGATATTTGCAGAACACTGAGCACAGATTACAGAGCTTTTCAGGGAGAGAACGCAGCCAGGCCCTCTCCGTTCAATCTCCAAAGCACGAGTGAAAATGGCGGCGACGCGCGGCTCCTCATATAGAATACGAATCTCGCAAGAATCCGACAGCGGGATGATGATGTTCGGGCGCGTTCTGGTTAACCGAGCAAGGCGGGAAGATCCGAGGCTGCCTCGGAACCGTGTACAATTGGTGAAGTTCGGGGGGGTTCGGATCCCGAGGAACCGAACCCGCTCATCTCTAGTTTTAACTAAATGATCTCTGAGGTTTTTGCCTCGTTTGTATGCTGGCATTAGTCGAGTATTGGATATTGTTGCTAGATGTTTATCTGCCTGCAGAGGCATAACTAGGGGTTTTGGAGCCCATGGCAAGATCAATAATGGCTCCCTCACCCCAAAAAATAATAAAAAAATAATAATAATACAAAAGGAAAGTATGTGCGCATGCCAATGGCGCACACTGAAAAAAAATGGCCAGAAGGGGGCTTGGACACTAAAAATGGGATATGCCAACATAACATGCCAGCTGTTTCAGGTCATACTGGGAACATTCTTTTCTATTCCACATGCACCTTACCATCATCATCTCCTGCACAACGATGTCAGGGTGTGTATGTATAGATGTAGGTGCAATTGTCGAAGTGTAATTTTTGAAGGGGGGTATGAAAAAGTGAAGGTTGCAATTATGCGTGCTCTGGAAAAGGGGGCATGGCCACTCAGAAGGGGGCATGGCCTTCAGTGTAGTAGGACCCTTTATACTATCTAATACTGGTGCACCTTTCACATTATAACACACGGTAGGAGCCAAAATTCACCATTATAGAGTGAGGGGATCCTACCCCCTTAACTAAAAAGGCCTGTGGGGCACTGTGGTGAGGGGAGCCTACCCCCTTAATTGACTAATTGCAGAGTTTAGCAGTGGAAGGGTTGCAGCGATTTCTCACCCCAAGCTGCGGCGCTTCTGCCACCTCCGACACTCCACATCTTCGGCGCCACCTGGGATGCAGAGCACTGCACCGGGGATGTACCTTTTTCAGTGTGGTCTGCTGCACTCCGAAGGGGGATCTTCTCTCCTGCTGCAGGATCCCGATCTGCGCCGTCCTCCCCGCTGTTCCGTACTGTCTCCTTTAAGCCAGCCGGGGTCTTCTGCCAGTGCTCCCATCGCTGGTCAGTCTCCTCCCTTGTGCAGGGTCCCGGTCCACCGAAGGTTTGATGTCCTTCCCCGGTCCTGCGGCTTGCTGGACTCCTCTTCGGCTGCGTCTTCTCCACTCAGTGCGGGCGGCTCTGGTGACAGGTGCAGGCATGAGTCTTTAAGGGCCTCCGGCCTTCTTCCTATGTGCTGCTGCTGTCTACTAATTAAAAAATAATAATATATACTTCCAGGTCTCTGGAGAAGTGCCGCCATTTCGACATATTTTATATATATATATATATATATATATATATATATAGATAGATAGATAGAAGTGGTGGCACTTCTCCACAGACACATACACATACATAAAACACACACACATAGCCATAGAACACATACACTTACTTATACACACACATAGAGCACATACATGGAACACATACACAAACACAGGAAATACACAATTATACACAAACACACTGAGCACATATACACACAGATAGAAAATATACTTACACTGTCAGTGTCACCACCACTATGTCCTCCTCCAGCAGTCCTAGGGGATCCAGTCCTGTACAGTCAGCGGCAGCGCAGGGCAGGCGGGAAGGGAGGGAAGGACACGCGGTGTGATGTGCTGATGTCACACCACAAGGAAATAATGGCGGCACAGCAGGAGGGGGTGACCCGGGCAGCGATCCGATCATCGCTATCAGTGTACAACAGCAGCACACAGACAGCGATGATCGGATTGCAGGGGAGATGTGGGGGGTGGGGGGGGTGATGGACCATTGAGCAATAGTAGCGGCTGCAAGTGGGCATGATGCCCTGGCCGACGGAGGCACCCCCCTCTGCTGGGCCTACTCGACCCCCCTTAGTTATGCTTCTGGTCATCTCTCAGCACACCATCACCTAGCCCCTGAGTCGTCACTCAGCACACTATCACCTACCCCTGGTCATCACTCAGCACACCATCACCACCCCCTGCGTCGTCACACAGCACACCATCACCTCCCCCTGCGTCGTCACTCAGCACACCATCTCTCCCCCTGCGTCGTCATTCAGCACACTATCACCTCCCCCTGCGTCGTCGTTCAGCACACCATCACCTCCCACTGCGTTGTCATTCAGCACACCATGACCTTCCCCTGCATCGTCATTCATCACACCATCATCTTCCCCTGCGTCGTCATTCAGCATATGCCATCACACTCTGTGTCTCTGTGTGTGTCCCATGCGCCGGGAGCCCATCCTGCTGCTGTCAGGGAGACTGCACCGCACCTGAGCGCCCTGTGCTGACATTCTGACAGAGAGGGCGGGATGTATTAAACGAGCTCCCCTGCGATTTTGAATGGAGATACTCAAACTGCTGGCAGGGAGGGGGCATGGGGACACACTGCTTGTGGGGAAGGGGCATGGGGACACACTGCTTGTGGGGAAGGGGCATGGGGACACACTGCTGGCCGGGAGGGGGCATGGGGACACACTGCTGGTGGGGAGGGGGCATGGGGACACACTGCTGGCTGGGAGGGGGCATGGGGACACACTGCTGGTGGGAAGGGAGCATGGAGACACACACACACTGCTGATGGGGGTAGAGGGACATGGAGACACACACACACTGCTGATGGAGGGTAGGGGGCATGGAGACACTCTGGTGTGGGGAGGGGGACATGGAGACACACACACACAGCTGATGGAGGGGCATGGAGACACACACTGCTGATGGGGGAGGGGGGCATGGAGACACACACACTGCTGATGGGGGGTATGGAGACACTCAGGGACACACACACACACACACACACACAGACAGAGGTGCCCTCACCTTTGATAACTTGAAGCCTCCAGCAGCTTTTCCCTCCTCTTCCACGCTGCCAGCCAGGGCCCAGGAGAAGAGCAGCAAAGCTGCAGTAGATCCCGATGTAGCCCGACCCCCTAATCGGGTCAGATGAGCATGTGCTGGGCTCCTCCAATCTGGGCTATAGCACATGCTCGTCTGACCCCCACTGTCAGGTTACTCTCTGCTGCTGCTGCACCTCACACACAGCAGGCAGGCCCCCGGCGGCAGCAGCAGCACATTAAGGAAGGCGGGGGGCGGGCAAGCAGGTATGATACCCTGGCCGGCGGCGCACCCTTCTGCAGGGCCTGCAAGTGCCCTGCTCGAACCGCTTAGTAATGCCTCTGTCTAGCTGTAAAATTGGCCAGAATTTTTTACTGAGGTGATTAATGTTTTTGCTTTGGGTATTAAATTTGTTGACCCAAATCAACCTATCTTGGTCACTCTTTTTTGCCAAATTCTGTAAGGTTTTGGTGCAAGGTATACACATTATCTTTTATTTCAAATTTTTTAATCACTAGATGAATATCCCCTCTCCAAAAATGTGGTAATTAAGGAATCTAATCTAGACTCCAACTTAGATTCATTGCTTACAATACGTCTTACTCTCAACATTTGAGAATATGGGAGACCTTTGCATAGCAATAAAGGATGATGGATAGATCATGAAGAACATTGCTCCTGTCTGTCAATTTAGAAAATAAATCAGTGGTGATTTTATTAATTACTTCAATATGAACATCCAGAAAATCCACCATAACAGGATTCAAGTTATAGGTAAATTTAACTGGAGACAATTAATTATTATGTTCTTCCAATAGAAGCTCCAAAGTCTCCTGTGTGCCTGTCCAAAAAATAAGTAAATCTTCTATATAACGAAAATAAAGTAAAATATTGGAACTACTTTCTGTAGTAGAAAAAAACGAACTGTTCCTCAACTTTAAACATAAATGAATTAGCGAATGAAGGTGACACATTACTCCCCATAGAACATCCTTGAAAATGTAAATAAAAATTATTGTTAAACATAAAATAATTACGTTGAAGGGTCAATTGTAATAAATGTAAATACAGATCAATATCTGGACCTCAGTACGCATCATTATTAGAAATTAGAAATCTAACCGCCTATATCATGGGGGATACAGGTATAGAGATTACATAAATCAATAGTGGCTGGTAAACAACCTGTTTGAATGAAATCAATAGCTGACAGACAATTCAATAAAGTTGTAGTATCTTTTAGATAAGTTTTTTTGGCCTGCACACAAGGTTGCAAGAAGTGGTCCAGATAAATGTTAACACATTGATATAGGGAACCCCTAGTAGATATTATAGGTCTAGTTGGGGGAATCTCACTATTCTTGTGAATTTTCTAGAGAGAGCACAGTATGGGAATAATAGGAAACGCTGTGGTAAGGGAATCAAAGGCTACTTGGGTGAGTCTATTATCCAATAAAGCTGTTTTCAAAATGGCATGAAGTTCTTTTTTAAACTCCTGAGTAGGATCCATAGGCAATTTCCGATATGTTGATATGTCAGCAAGTTGTTGGTCAAGTTCCTTGACATAATCGGCTGTATTTTGTATGACAATGGCTCCGCCCTTATCTGCCGGGCGAATAACCACATCATCATATTTGGAGAGCTTAATTAGTGCTTCCCATTCCTGCTTCGATAGATTAGAAGCATGCTCAGAATGTTGTTTATCATCCTTGCGGACTTGATAATCTATGGTGTTACAGTAGGTTTTAATGGCCTGATTATGTGATGTCGGATCAAATTTAGATTTTGATTTCAAGGCCAGTGGGATGGACTCAGATGTTTTTTCGGCAGAGGTAGATGGATGTTAACTAAAGTGTTCTTTAAGTCTCAGTTGTCGACCAAGTTTAAAATGTTCAATTTTCCACTCAAATGGATTTAATCTCGTAGTAGGGATGAAATTCAATCCCATAGATAGTATTCTGTTTTCCAATGGGGAAAGAGAGCGGTCAGATACATTGAATATCTCTTCCATCTTGAGTAAGGACGTTGTTTTAGATTTTGACCTCTGTCCATAAAATAATGACAGACCACTGTCAGATGTGTGAACGTTTCTATGTTTTTAGTGAAACATTTTCATCAGGACAATTAATAAATCAAACAGTGCTTACCTTTATATCCACGCCCGTCTGTCCGTGGCGCCCAGCATCCGCAGTCCTTGCTCAGAAAGATGACGTCATCACAGGAAGCCGGCCCAAGGCGTCACGGAGAGAAATCACCTGTGAGGTGATTAGCGACATAATTACCACCCCACAATACAAAAAAACATATTTAAATGTATAATGACATTAAAAGCGGATCACCATCTGTATATTACATACCCTAAGATCATGTAACAATAGAGATTCCCCTCATATCGAGCACAGATATAATAGGATCTTTAATCTAACCTTAATAAACCATGAGTCATAGATACCTAAATGCACCCTGTATTCTAGTGTGAGAAAAGTATCCTTGAGTCAATATTGAGACACATGTCTCTGTCTAATATAATAATTGATGTTCAAATGCTAATGCAAGCAACTAGTCTGGATTCAAATTCTTAAATAAGTAAGGAAATGTATTGGTAAAAACATATCACCTTTATAGAGAGTAAAGTTCTCCCTGGGCAATAATGATGGTCAAAATGCCCCGAGCAAGGCGTTATATTTCAATATATTCATTATACATTTAATTATACATGCCTACTGTGATAACACATGATTTCTGAAAGCATGATCATATTTGGACAATTGGCAAGAACAATAAGAAATATTCACGAAAACATCCTTGTGATGAGGTAGTCTCTTGCTTTCAACTATGTGTCCTGGGGGATAATAAATTATACAATAGCCATCCTAATTTCATTGTATTTAGTTGTGTGGGGGGATTCCATATTAGGAATTAAAACTGGACTTCATGAGCCTTTTGTATGTGCGTAAGTGCAATCCGAACCAGCTAACTAACTTGTTTTGTACTGGAAAGTAGGCCAAAGGTAATTTAGTCTGTATAAAGTTCATATGATTATACTTTCCTATATAATATGAATACAAAAATGGGTGAATATGCTTTTAGACTATAATGGTGAATATGAGATCACCTTACTGTTGTGATTGTATAGAATCACCCTTGTGCTATATATGCATGCACGGATATACGTACTGTCCAGCAATACATATATTTGGGCCTTTAGATCATTGTCTCTGTCACAGTATTTGACACTCAACAAACATACTCAATAAATATTAAGAAATATAGAATTCTGCTAGCAGAATGTTACTCATAGTGATATTGTACAAATCCATTTGCTGCCGAAAAAATTAGATTGAAAGTGGGCAATACGTACCCACTATAATATCCAAATATGAAAGAGCTACTATACAATATATCAAAAAACAAAACATCTAACATTGTATCTATTACAGAAAATCTGAAAAACCTGAATGTTCATTTAAGACTTTTGGTGAAAGTGTATCCGAAAGGAATATCCATTTGGATTCTGCTTTTAATAGGAGCAAGCCAAGATTACCACCACGGGCTAAAGGGGCTATGTGATCAATTATACAATGTTTAAGCACCGCCAGCGAGTGGCGGGCATTAAGAAAATGTCGGGCAACCGGTTGGTCACAATGCCCTGTCGTTAAGGCAGCTCTAATAGAAGCCCTGTGTCCCGCCATCCTCTCTTTACAAGTGCATTCGGTCTTCCCGACATAGTGGAGACCACACGGACAGCTTATAAGATATATCGCAAATTTAGTAGAGCGAATGACTCAGTGTCTAATTTTTAAACTTTTTCCAGTATAAGGATGGTGAAAAGTATCACCAGATATCATATGGCTGCCCATCATGCATCCAAGGCAACGAAAGCAGCCAGGCTTAGAAGCACTAAGGAATCCACCTAAGGCCGTACTTTTTGATGCAGGGTAGTGAATGTTTGTTTTAACTAAATGGTATCAGAGGTTTTTGCCCCGTTTGTATGCTGGTATTAGTTGAGTATTGGATAGTATTGCAAGATGTTTATCTGCTTGTAAAATTGGCCAGAATTTTTTTACTGAGGTGATTAATATTTTTGCTTTGGGTATTGAATTTGTTGGCCCAAATCAACCTATCTTGGTCACTCTTTTTGCCAAATTCTGTAAGGTTTTGGACCGAGGTATATGCATTATCTTTTGTTTCAAATTTTGTAAATCACTAGATGAATATCCCCTCTCCAAAAATGTGGTAATTAAGGAATCTAATCTAGACTCCAACTTAGATTCATTGCTTACAATACGTCTTACTCTCAACATTTGAGAATATGGGAGACCTTTGCATAGCAATAAAGGATGATGGATAGATCATGAAGAACATTGTTCCTGTCTGTCAATTTAGAAAATAAATCAGTGGTGATTTTATTAATTACTTCAATATGAACATCCAGAAAATCCACCATAACAGGATTCAAGTTATAGGTAAATTTAACTGGAGACAATGAATTATTATGTTCTTCCAATAGAAGCTCCAAAGTCTCCTGTATGCCTGTCCAAAAAATAAGTAAATCTTCTATATAACGAAAATAAAGTAAAATATTGGAACTACTTTCTGTAGTAGAAAAAAAATAACTGTTCCTCAACTTTAAACATAAATGAATTAGCGAATGAAGGTGACACATTACTCCCCATAGAACATCCTTTAAAATGTAAATCAAAATTATTGTTAAACATAAAATAATTACGTTGAAGGGTAAATTGTAATAAATGTAAATACAGATCAATATCTGGACCTCAGTACGCATCATTATTAGAAATTAGAAATCTAACCGCCTGTATTCCCTCATCATGGGGGATACAGGTATAGTGATTATATACATTGATAAAGCCTAATATTTATCTTATTTAAAACACTCTAAAAGGTTAAAGAACACAGTACGCAATTGGCGCACGAGGTACCGTAAGGGTACGCTCTTAGCGTAGCGGACGCTGTATCGGGAGCGAGCCGCTCGAGCGACACAAACGCTCGCGAGAATACGCTGTTGGTATCGGGCACACTATAGGTGAGCGACTACCGTAATGCTACGCTATCAGCGTAGCGGACGCTCGAGACCACGAGGAGATCACGAGCGGCGCAGACGCTCACAAGATAACAATCAGTAGACCTTGAATGTAACACACAGAAAGGATATTCTTATACTGTAGACCTTGTATGGAAACACTGTAGCTATATAACGCTGCTTAACCTTGTTTACACTAAAGCTGTTTGAGCGATAGAGACGCTCCTATTACCCTCTGCAATATAATGAACACACAATACCGGTCTAAGGGTCTAACGCCTTTTAAGGAAATGAATGAACGTTCAATTGCAAAAGAATAATACAATACAAGTTATACACTACCAAGATAACATAAAATACCTAACCAAGTAACTACACATAAAATACAATAAAGATACAATTACTTTTAAAGGGGAAGGGGAGAGAGAGAGAGAGAGAGAGAGAGAGAGAGAGAAAACGAGAGAAAATGGCTTGTAACAATAAAGACAATATGATTGCAGAGAAACTTACGCACAGAGGGAAACAATCGCATGCGCCTTCTGGATATCCAGCTCCCGATTATCAGCAATGAGAACCGTTGAAGAGAATAGAGAGCTGGCCCAGATCGGCTTGTCCTTTTATACACTACACACAATACAGTACAATGGTCCCTATATTCTTATTGTTCATTGGACACAGGAATTCGTCTTCGCATTATAACAAAAGGTCATAGGTTGATTCATACAGGTGGGCTGTGACTATTTCCAACTGCTCAGGTGGGTGGGAAACTAGGTTTCCCGCCGCATGGATAATAAAGTGCAAATAATAGTAAATGTCCATAAACTTCTTATGTCCATAACTATTCGCACGAGCGAGTTATCCGCTTCAAACCAACACCGGAATATTGCTAATTAAATACTCTTCCGATGGATACTAAACACCACTGTATAACCCCTGTCTGACCCTTCGTATCAAACAAAGAGGGATCTCTTTGTCTATGAACATGCTACATTAACTAAACTTTCAGATTCTATCAAAGGGACCATAATCTACAATATACATTATATGGTTAAAATATGTAACGATTGAGTCGCCCGCTAGACGCACATAAACTCTACCGTAAATGCGCATACCGTGCGCCTGCGGGTGCACGCAACAGCGAGTATGCGCACGCACGGGAGAGCTCATGCACTCGCAGCAGGCACTCGCATGAGGTGCATATATGGCAGTGTGTAGCGTGATATTTTTCTGACTTTGACAACATCAATAGTGGCTAGTATACAACCTGTTGGAATGAAATCAATAGCTGACAGACAATTCAATAAAGTTGTAGTATCTTTTAGATAAGTTTTTTTGGCCTGCACACAAGGTTGCAAGAAGTGGTCCAGATAAATGTTAACACATTGATATAGGGAACCCCTAGCAGATATTATAGGTATAGCTGGGGGAATCTCACTATTCTTGTGAATTTTCTGGAGAGAGTACAGTATGGGAATAATAGGAAATGCTGTGGTAAGAAAATCAAAGGCTACTTGGGTGAGTCTATTATCCAATAAAGCTGTTTTCAAAATGGCATGAAGTTCTTTATTAAACTCCTGAGTAGGATCCATAGGCAATTTCCAATATGTTGATATGTCAGCAAGTTGTTGGTCAAGTTCCTTGCCATAATCGGCTGTATTTTGTATGACAATGGCTCCGCCCTTATCTGCCGGGCGAATAACCACATCATCATATTTGGAGAGCTTAATTAGTGCCTCCCATTCCTGCTTCGATAGATTAGAAGCATGCTCAGAATGTTGTTTATCATCCTTGCGGACTTGATAATCTATGGTGTTACAGTAGGTTTTAATGGCCTGATTATGTGATGTCGGATCAAATTTAGATTTTGATTTCAAGGCCAGTGGGATGGACTCAGATGTTTTTTCGGCAGAGGTAGATGGATGTTAACTAAAGTGTTCTTTAAGTCTCAGTTGTCGACCAAGTTTAAAATGTTCAATTTTCCACTCAAATGGATTTAATCTCGTAGTAAGGATGAAATTCAATCCCATAGATAGTATTCTGTTTTCCAATGGGGAAAGAGAGCAGTCAGATATATTGAATATCTCTTCAATCTTGAGTAAGGAGATTGTTTTAGATTTTGACCTCTGTCCATAAAATAACGACAGACCACTGTCAGATGTGTGAACGTTTCTATGTTTTTAGTGAAACATTTTCGTCAGGACAATTAATAAATCAAACAGTGCTTACCTTTATATCCATGCCCGTCTGTCCGTGGCGCCCAGCATCCGCAGTCCTTGCTCAGAAAGATGACGTCATCACAGGAAGCCGGCCCAAGGCATCACAGAGAAAAATCACCTGTGAGGTGATTAGCAACATAATTACCACCCCACAATACAAAAAAAACATATTTAAATGTATAATGACATTAAAAGCGGATCACCATCTGTATATTACATACCCTAAGATCATGTAACAATAGAGATTCCCCTCATATCGAGCACAGATATAATAGGATCTTTAATCTAACCATAATAAGCCATGAGTCATAGATACCTAAATGCACCCTGTATTCTAGTGTGAGAAAAGTATCCTTGAGTCAATATTGAGACACATGTCTCTGTCTAATATAATAATTGATGTTCAAATGCTAATGCAAGCAACTAGTCTGGATTCAAATTCTTAAATAAGTAAGTAAATGTATTGGTAAAAACATATCACCTTTATAGAGAGTAAAGTTCTCCCTGGGCTATAATGATGGTCAAAATGCCCCGAGCAAGGCGTTATATTTCAATATATTCATTATACATTTAATTATACATGCCTACTGTGATAACACATGATTTCTGATAGCATGATCATATTTGGACAATTGGCAAGAACAATAAGAAATATTCACGAACACATCCTTGTGATGAGGTAGTCTCTTGCTTTCAACTATGTGTCCTGGGGGATAATAAATTATACAATAGCCATCCTAATTTCATTGTATTTAGTTGTGTGGGGGGATTCCATTTTAGGAATTAAAACTGGACTTCATGAGCCTTTTGGATGTGCGTAAGTGCAATCCGAACCAGCTAACTAACTTGTTTTGTACTGGAAAGTAGGCCAAAGGTAATTTAGTCTGTATAAAGTTCATATGATTATACTTTCCTATATAATATGAATACAAAAATGGGTGAATATGCTTTTAGACTATAATGGTGAATATGAGATCACCTTACTATTGTGATTGTATAGAATCACCCTTGTGCTATATATGCATGCACGGATATACGTACTGTCCAGCAATACATATATTTGGGCCTTTAGATCATTGTCTCTGTCACAGTATTTGACACTCAATAAAGATACTCAATAAATATTAAGAAATATAGTATTCTCCTAGCAGAATGTTACTCATAGTGATATTGTACAAATCCATTTGCTGCCGATAAAATTAGATTGAAAGTGGGCAATACCCACTATAATATCCAAATGTGAAAGAGCTACTATACAATATATCAAAAAACAAAACATCTAACAATGTATCAATTACAGAAAATCTGAAAAACCTGAATGTTCATTTAAGCCTTTTGGTGAAAGTGTATCCGAAAGGAATATCCATTGGATTCTGCTTTTAATAGGAGCAAGCCAAGATTACCACCACGGGCTAAAGGGGCTATGTGATCAATTATACAATGTTTAAGCACCGCCAGCGAGTGGCGGGCATTAAGAAAATATCGGGCAACCGGTTGGTCACAATGCCCTGTCGTTAAGGCAGCTCTAATAGAAGCTCTGTGTCCCGCCATCCTCTCTTTACAAGTGCATTCGGTCTTCCCGACATAGTGGAGACCACACGGACAGCTTAAAAAATATATCGCAAATTTAGTAGAGCGAGTGACTCAGTGTCTAATTTTGAAACTTTTTCCAGTATAAGGATGGTGAAAAGTATCACCAGATATCATATGGCTGCACGTCATGCATCCAAGGCAACGAAAGCAGCCAGGCTTAGAAGCACTAAGGAATCCACCTAACGCCGTACTTTTTGATGCAGGGTAGTGAATGTTTGTTTTAACTAAATGGTATCAGAGGTTTTTGCCCCGTTTGTATGCTGGCAATAGTTGAGTTGGATAGTATTGCAAGATGTTTATCTGCTTGTAAAATTGGCCAGAATTTTTTTACTGAGGTGATTAATATTTTTGCTTTGGGTATTGAATTTGTTGGCCCAAATCAACCTATCTTGGTCACTCTTTTTTGCCAAATTCTGTAAGGTTTTGGACCGAGGTATATGCATTATCTTTTGTTTCAAATTTTGTAAATCACTAGATGAATATCCCCTCTCCAAAAATGTGGTAATTAAGGAATCTAATCTAGACTCCAACTTAGATTCATTGCTTACAATACGTCTTACTCTCAACATTTGAGAATATGGGAGACCTTTGCATAGCAATAAAGGATGATGGATAGATCATGAAGAACATTGTTCCTGTCTGTCAATTTAGAAAATAAATCAGTGGTGATTTTATTAATTACTTCAATATGAACATCCAGAAAATCCACCATAACAGGATTCAAGTTATAGGTAAATTTAACTGGAGACGATGAATTATTATGTTCTTCCAATAGAAGCTCCAAAGTCTCCTGTATGCCTGTCCAAAAAATAAGTAAATCTTCTATATAACGAAAATAAAGTAAAATATTGGAACTACTTTCTGTAGTAGAAAAAAACGAACTGTTCCTCAACTTTAAACATAAATGAATTAGCGAATGAAGGTGACACATTACTCCCCATAGAACATCCTTGAAAATGTAAATAAAAATTATTGTTAAACATAAAATAATTACGTTGAAGGGTCAATTGTAATAAATGTAAATACAGATCAATATCTGGACCTCGGTACGCATCATTATTAGAAATTAGAAATCTAACCGCCTGTATTCCCTCATCATGGGGGATACAGGTATAGTGATTATATACATCAATAGTGGCTAGTATACAACCTGTTGGAATGAAATCAATAGCTGACAGACAATTCAATAAAGTTGTAGTATCTTTTAGATAAGTTTTTTTGGCCTGCACACAAGGTTGCAAGAAGTGGTCCAGATAAATGTTAACACATTGATATAGGGAACCCCTAGCAGATATTATAGGTATAGCTGGGGGAATCTCACTATTCTTGTGAATTTTCTGGAGAGAGTACAGTATGGGAATAATAGGAAATGCTGTGGTAAGGGAATCAAAGGCTACTTGGGTGAGTCTATTATCCAATAAAGCTGTTTTCAAAATGGCATGAAGTTCTTTATTAAACTCCTGAGTAGGATCCATAGGCAATTTCCAATATGTTGATATGTCAGCAAGTTGTTGGTCAAGTTCCTTGCCATAATCGGCTGTATTTTGTATGACAATGGCTCCGCCCTTATCTGCCGGGCGAATAACCACATCATCATATTTGGAGAGCTTAATTAGTGCCTCCCATTCCTGCTTCGATAGATTAGAAGCATGCTCAGAATGTTGTTTATCATCCTTGCGGACTTGATAATCTATGGTGTTACAGTAGGTTTTAATGGCCTGATTATGTGATGTCGGATCAAATTTAGATTTTGATTTCAAGGCCAGTGGGATGGACTCAGATGTTTTTTCGGCAGAGGTAGATTGATGTTAACTAAAGTGTTCTTTAAGTCTCAGTTGTCGACCAAGTTTAAAATGTTCAATTTTCCACTCAAATGGATTTAATCTCGTAGTAAGGATGAAATTCAATCCCATAGATAGTATTCTGTTTTCCAATGGGGAAAGAGAGCAGTCAGATATATTGAATATCTCTTCAATCTTGAGTAAGGAGATTGTTTTAGATTTTGACCTCTGTCCATAAAATAACGACAGACCACTGTCAGATGTGTGAACGTTTCTATGTTTTTAGTGAAACATTTTCGTCAGGACAATTAATAAATCAAACAGTGCTTACCTTTATATCCACGCCCGTCTGTCCGTGGCGCCCAGCATCCGCAGTCCTTGCTCAGAAAGATGACGTCATCACAGGAAGCCGGCCCAAGGCGTCACGGAGAAAAATCACCTGTGAGGTGATTAGCAACATAATTACCACCCCACAATACAAAAAAACATATTTAAATGTATAATGACATTAAAAGCGGATCACCATCTGTATATTACATACCCTAAGATCATGTAACAATAGAGATTCCCCTCATATCGAGCACAGATATAATAGGATCTTTAATCTAACCATAATAAACCATGAGTCATAGATACCTAAATGCACCCTGTATTCTAGTGTGAGAAAAGTATCCTTGAGTCAATATTGAGACACATGTCTCTGTCTAATATAATAATTGATGTTCAAATGCTAATGCAAGCAACTAGTCTGGATTCAAATTCTTAAATAAGTAAGTAAATGTATTGGTAAAAACATATCACCTTTATAGAGAGTAAAGTTCTCCCTGGGCTATAATGATGGTCAAAATGCCCCGAGCAAGGCGTTATATTTCAATATATTCATTATACATTTAATTATACATGCCTACTGTGATAACACATGATTTCTGATAGCATGATCATATTTGGACAATTGGCAAGAACAATAAGAAATATTCACGAACACATCCTTGTGATGAGGTAGTCTCTTGCTTTCAACTATGTGTCCTGGGGGATAATAAATTATACAATAGCCATCCTAATTTCATTGTATTTAGTTGTGTGGGGGGATTCCATTTTAGGAATTAAAACTGGACTTCATGAGCCTTTTGGATGTGCGTAAGTGCAATCCGAACCAGCTAACTAACTTGTTTTGTACTGGAAAGTAGGCCAAAGGTAATTTAGTCTGTATAAAGTTCATATGATTATACTTTCCTATATAATATGAATACAAAAATGGGTGAATATGCTTTTAGACTATAATGGTGAATATGAGATCACCTTACTATTGTGATTGTATAGAATCACCCTTGTGCTATATATGCATGCACGGATATACGTACTGTCCAGCAATACATATATTTGGGCCTTTAGATCATTGTCTCTGTCACAGTATTTGACACTCAATAAAGATACTCAATAAATATTAAGAAATATAGTATTCTCCTAGCAGAATGTTACTCATAGTGATATTGTACAAATCCATTTGCTGCCGATAAAATTAGATTGAAAGTGGGCAATACCCACTATAATATCCAAATGTGAAAGAGCTACTATACAATATATCAAAAAACAAAACATCTAACAATGTATCAATTACAGAAAATCTGAAAAACCTGAATGTTCATTTAAGCCTTTTGGTGAAAGTGTATCCGAAAGGAATATCCATTGGATTCTGCTTTTAATAGGAGCAAGCCAAGATTACCACCACGGGCTAAAGGGGCTATGTGATCAATTATACAATGTTTAAGCACCGCCAGCGAGTGGCGGGCATTAAGAAAATATCGGGCAACCGGTTGGTCACAATGCCCTGTCGTTAAGGCAGCTCTAATAGAAGCTCTGTGTCCCGCCATCCTCTCTTTACAAGTGCATTCGGTCTTCCCGACATAGTGGAGACCACACGGACAGCTTAAAAAATATATCGCAAATTTAGTAGAGCGAGTGACTCAGTGTCTAATTTTGAAACTTTTTCCAGTATAAGGATGGTGAAAAGTATCACCAGATATCATATGGCTGCACGTCATGCATCCAAGGCAACGAAAGCAGCCAGGCTTAGAAGCACTAAGGAATCCACCTAAGGCCGTACTTTTTGATTCAGGGTAGTGAATGTTTGTTTTAACTAAATGGTATCAGAGGTTTTTGCCCCGTTTGTATGCTGGCAATAGTTGAGTTGGATAGTATTGCAAGATGTTTATCTGCTTGTAAAATTGGCCAGAATTTTTTTACTGAGGTGATTAATATTTTTGCTTTGGGTATTGATTTTGTTGGCCCATATCAACCTATCTTGGTCACTCTTTTTTGCCAAATTCTGTAAGGTTTTGGACCGAGGTATATGCATTATCTTTTGTTTCAAATTTTGTAAATCACTAGATGAATATCCCCTCTCCAAAAATGTGGTAATTAAGGAATCTAATCTAGACTCCAACTTAGATTCATTGCTTACAATACGTCTTACTCTCAACATTTGAGAATATGGGAGACCTTTGCATAGCAATAAAGGATGATGGATAGATCATGAAGAACATTGTTCCTGTCTGTCAATTTAGAAAATAAATCAGTGGTGATTTTATTAATTACTTCAATATGAACATCCAGAAAATCCACCATAACAGGATTCAAGTTATAGGTAAATTTAACTGGAGACGATGAATTATTATGTTCTTCCAATAGAAGCTCCAAAGTCTCCTGTATGCCTGTCCAAAAAATAAGTAAATCTTCTATATAACGAAAATAAAGTAAAATATTGGAACTACTTTCTGTAGTAGAAAAAAACGAACTGTTCCTCAACTTTAAACATAAATGAATTAGCGAATGAAGGTGACACATTACTCCCCATAGAACATCCTTGAAAATGTAAATAAAAATTATTGTTAAACATAAAATAATTACGTTGAAGGGTCAATTGTAATAAATGTAAATACAGATCAATATCTGGACCTCGGTACGCATCATTATTAGAAATTAGAAATCTAACCGCCTGTATTCCCTCATCATGGGGGATACAGGTATAGTGATTATATACATCAATAGTGGCTAGTATACAACCTGTTGGAATGAAATCAATAGCTGACAGACAATTCAATAAAGTTGTAGTATCTTTTAGATAAGTTTTTTTGGCCTGCACACAAGGTTGCAAGAAGTGGTCCAGATAAATGTTAACACATTGATATAGGGAACCCCTAGCAGATATTATAGGTATAGCTGGGGGAATCTCACTATTCTTGTGAATTTTCTGGAGAGAGTACAGTATGGGAATAATAGAAAACGCTGTGGTAAGGGAATCAAAGGCTACTTGGGTAAGGCTATTATCCAATAAAACTGTTTTCAAAATGGCATGAAGTTCTTTATTAAACTCCTGAGTAGGATCCATAGGCAATTTCCAATATGTTGATATGTCAGCAAGTTGTTGGTCAAGTTCCTTGCCATAATCGGCTGTATGTTGTATGACAATAGCTCCGCCCTTATCTGCCGGACGAATAACCACATCATCATATTTGGAGAGCTTAATTAGTGCCTCCCATTCCTGCTTCGATAGATTAGAAGCATGCTCAGAATGTTGTTTATCATCCTTGCGGACTTGATAATCTATGGTGTTACAGTAGGTTTTAATGGCCTGATTATGTGATGTCGGATCAAATTTAGATTTTGATTTCAAGGCCAGTGGGATGGACTCAGATGTTTTTTCGGCAGAGGTAGATGGATGTTAACTAAAGTGTTCTTTAAGTCTCAGTTGTCGACCAAGTTTAAAATGTTTAATTTTCCACTCAAATGGATTTAATCTCGTAGTAGGGATGAAATTCAATCCCATAGATAGTATTCTGTTTTCCAATGGGGAAAGAGAGCAGTCAGATATATTGAATATCTCTTCAATCTTGAGTAAGGAGATTGTTTTAGATTTTGACCTCTGTCCATAAATTAACGACAGACCACTGTCAGATGTGTGAACGTTTCTATGTTTTTAGTGAAACATTTTCGTCAGGACAATTAATAAATCAAACAGTGCTTACCTTTATATCCATGCCCGTCTGTCCGTGGCGCCCAGCATCTGCAGTCCTTGCTCAGAAAGATGACATCATCACAGGAAGCCGGCCCAAGGCGTCACGGAGAAAAATCACCTGTGAGGTGATTAGCAACATAATTACCACCCCACAATACAAAAAAAACATATTTAAATGTATAATGACATTAAAAGCGGATCACCATCTGTATATTACATACCCTAAGATCATGTAACAATAGAGATTCCCCTCATATCGAGCACAGATATAATAGGATCTTTAATCTAACCATAATAAACCATGAGTCATAGATACCTACATGCACCCTGTATTCTAGTGTGAGAAAAGTGTCCTTGAGTCAATATTGAGACACATGTCTCTGTCTAATATAATAATTGATGTTCAAATGCTAATGCAAGCAACTAGTCTGGATTCAAATTCTTAAATAAGTAAGTAAATGTATTGGTAAAAACATATCACCTTTATAGAGAGTAAAGTTCTCCCTGGGCTATAATGATGGTCAAAATGCCCCGAGCAAGGCGTTATATTTCAATATATTCATTATACATTTAATTATACATGCCTACTGTGATAACACATGATTTCTGATAGCATGATCATATTTGGACAATTGGCAAGAACAATAAGAAATATTCACGAACACATCCTTGTGATGAGGTTGTCTCTTGCTTTCAACTATGTGTCCTGGGGGATAATAAATTATACAATAGCCATCCTAATTTCATTGTATTTTGTTGTGTGGGGGGATTCCATTTTAGGAATTAAAACTGTACTTCATGAGCCTTTTGGATGTGCGTAAGTGCAATCCGAACCAGCTAACTAACTTGTTTTGTACTGGAAAGTAGGCCAAAGGTAATTTAGTCTGTATAAAGTTCATATGATTATACTTTCCTATATAATATGAATACAAAAATGGGTGAATATGCTTTTAGACTATAATGGTGAATATGAGATCACCTTACTGTTGTGATTGTATAGAATCACCCTTGTGCTATATATGCATGCACGGATATACGTACTGTCCAGCAATACATATATTTGGGCCTTTAGATCATTGTCTCTGTCACAGTATTTGACACTCAACAAACATACTCAATAAATATTAAGAAATATAGAATTCTGCTAGCAGAATGTTACTCATAGTGATATTGTACAAATCCATTTGCTGCCGATAAAATTAGATTGAAAGTGGGCAATACCCACTATAATATCCAAATGTGAAAGAGCTACTATACAATATATAAAAAAATCAAAACATCTAACGTTGTATCTATTACAGAAAATATGAAAAACCTGAATGTTCATTTAAGCCTTTTGGTGAAAGTGTATCCAAAAGGAATATCCATTTGGATTCTGCTTTTAATAGGAGCAAGCCACGATTACCACCATGGGCTAAAGGGGCTATGTGATCAATTATACAATGTTTAAGCACCGCCAGCGAGTGGCGGGCATTAAGAAAATGTCAGGCAACCGGTTGGTCACAATGCCCTGTCATTAAGGCAGCTCTAATAGAAGCCCTGTGTCCTGCCATCCTCTCTTTACAAGTGCATTCGGTCTTCCCGACATAGTGGAGACCACACGGACAGCTTACAAGATATATCGCAAATTTAGTAGAGCGAGTGACTCAGTGTCTAATTTTGAAACTTTTTCCAGTATAAGGATGGTGAAAAGTATCACCAGATATCATATGGCTGCAAGTCATGCATCCAAGGCAACGAAAGCAGCCAGGTAACGAAAGCAAGTACTAAGGAATCCACCTAAGGCCGTACTTTTTGATGCAGGGTAGTAAATGTTTGTTTTAACTAAATGGTATCAGAGGTTTTTGCCCCGTTTGTATGCTGGCATTAGTTGAGTATTGGATAGTATTGCAAGATGTTTATCTGCTTGTAAAATTGGCCAGAATTTTTTTACTGAGGTGATTAATATTTTTGCTTTGGGTATTGAATTTGTTGGCCCAAATCAACCTATCTTGGTCACTCTTTTTTGCCAAATTCTGTAAGGTTTTGGACCGAGGTATACGCATTACCTTTTATTTCAAATTTTGTAAATCACTAGATGAATATCCCCTCTCCAAAAATTTGGTAATTAAGGAATCTAATCTAGACTCCAACTTAGATTCATTGCTTACAATACGTCTTACTCTCAACATTTGAGAATATGGGAGACCTTTGCATAGCAATAAAGGATGATGGATAGATCATGAAGAACATTGTTCCTGTCTGTCAATTTAGAAAATAAATCAGTGGTGATTTTATTAATTACTTCAATATGAACATCCAGAAAATCCACCATAACAGGATTCAAGTTATAGGTAAATTTAACTGGAGACCAGTGGCGTGCGGTGAGGTCAGTGGCTGGGGAGGCACAAGCAGCTAACATCCCCCCCATAGAGGGGAAGAAAAAAAAAAAAAGCGTAGCCCCCCCTTTATTCATAAAACCAGCACCAGGCAGAACCAGCCAGGGGGGGGTAATGCCATAGCAGGGGAGACACTCGGTATGGGGTCCCCCTGCCATAGCATTAATCTACCCCCCCCAAGCTAGTCAGCCCAGGGCTGGAATTCCTCGGAAGTGGGGACCCCCCCAAAAAAAACATGGGGTCCCCCTCCCGAGCAATAACCAGCACTGGGCTGATAGCCGAGTGCTATGTCCCACACCCCTGGTGGCGGTGGGTGCGGGGTTCATTGTTAAAATTGTTCTTTACAGGTGGCCTACAGATCCCAGCAAGCCTGCCCCAGCATGCTGGCACTTGGAGAACCACAAGTGCCAGCATGCCCGGACATAAATGGCCTGCTGGCACCTGTTGCCCACCTGTAAAGAAAATATTAAAATAAAAACACCACACAGTTTTAAAAAATAAGTTTTATTGCACAGGGTCTTCACCTGAGGGCAGCGGCCTTTAAGCTCTTTTGCATGGCCGCCGCTTCCCCAGGGCTTCAGGCGTCTTCACCTGGGGGTGCGCCACCTCCCCAGGGCTTCCAGCGTCTTTCTCTGAAGTCTTCACCTGGGAGGCAGCGGCCTTAAAGCTCTTTTGCATGGCCGCCGCCTTCCCCAGGGCTTCCAGCGTCTTCACCTGGTGGGCGGCGGCTGCTAAGCTCTTTTGCATAGCCGCCGCCCATCCAGGACTTCCGGCGTCTTCAACCTTCAGGAGCTCTTCTCCGCTCCTCCTCCGCCGTCGGACTGACAGCCGCTCCCTCGCGCTGACTTATATAAGTCAGCCAGAGGGTGCGGAGCGATGACGCTTCAATTTCAAAAATGACGCTGAGGCGCCATTTTTTAAATGGGTTACTGCTTCGCTGCTCAAACTCTGCACCGCCGCCCGCACTCACGCCGCCCGCACCGCCGCAACCACGCCGTCCGCACCCCCGCCGCCCGCACCCCCGCCGCACCCACAACAGTAATTGACAGCGGATCCAGTGACAGATCCGCTGGCCAATCACTGTGGCCTGACTGACAGGGGACGTGCTTTCATAGGTTGAAAGCACGTCCCTGTGTGAAAGCGGCACCACTAATGGTGCCGCTTTCCCATGTATTTTCAATGGGCTTTTAATGCCCATTGCTAGGCCCTGCCCGCACCCGCCCCCTGCTCCCATATCTTTTCCTATCTGACAGGGAGGCACCACGATTGGTGCCTCCCAAACACTTTACAATGGACTGGGACGATTAGGATAATATAAAGCAAATACTTATGACACAGAATATGTGTCATAAGTATCTTCTTTATATTATTTTAATCAGTAATGACAGGGGAGGCACTGCCTCCCCTGGCTCCCCTGACTGCACGTCCCTGCTGGAGACGATGAATTATTATGTTCTTCCAATAGAAGCTCCAAAGTCTCCTGTGTGCCTGTCCAAAAAATAAGTAAATCTTCTACAGATGTAGCCACCTTTATCTTGACAGATTCTCCGCCTAGACGGGCATTTAGTCACGCTAAGGCGATAGCTTAGCTTGCTGAGTTTAATCACAGGCAGGCGCGTTGAGGCGATTCTAGATACTCAGCATGCATTACACATCTCCACCACTGGGTGGCTAATGCTCCACTAATCCAGTACTTTTGATCGTATAGCGGCAGATTGATCTACAGCTCTGGCAAATGGTCAGTGACGACTGTAATGTTAATAGAAGGTGACCAATGGTCAGACGGTGAGAGTTCTCAATATGAATAAAAAGTTTATACAGACACAAACAAACATGTTAAAAAACTTGTGTATGCAGACGCAAGATTGTGTATGGAGACGCAACTAATTGTGTAAAAGAAAGTATGTACAATGCATAAACACCGTGCTTTTGAAATACATGTACAGTATGAGCGTAAGAGTTCCCGTGACATTCACTTTATTATAATATTTTTCTTTGTTATACCTTCAATGGAAAGGTGAACACAGGTTTCACATAAATCTTGCCTTGTGACCTGATCGGAACTCCCTACCTGTCTACTGCATGAACTGTGCAGGCTCCCAGGGGGGAAGGGGAAAGGGGGATGGGGGTAGGGCAAGGCAGTGGAAAATACCGCGTTCAAAGAACGGGCCAATGCTGAAGGAGCATCAGAATCCCCTAGCTAAAATACACAGGGTCGATAGGGATAAGCGAGTTCTATGCACATAACGATACACCAGACCCCATCGCATCACAAAGTGACAAAATGTCCGAGGCACATGAACCCCCGCCTTGTAGCATTATGTGCATAGACCTTGCTTAACCCTATCACCCCTGTGTATTTAGCTAGGGGATTCCAACGCTCCTTCAGCACTGCCCCGTATCCTGCAAAACCTATGCCGTCACTCGCTCCATAGCTGAGTGCTGACACAAGGCGGATGTTCATGTGCCTTGGACATTTTGTCACTTTGTGATGCGATGGGGTCTGGGGTATCGTTAAGTGCATAGACCTCGTTATCCCTATCGACCCTGTGTATTTTAGCTAGGGGATTCTGACGCTCCTTCAGCATTGCCCCGTGACCTACAAAATCTGTGCTGTTACTTGCTCCATAGCCGAGGGCCTCCATGGGGCAAGGAGTCACAGGCGGTAGCCATTTCAATTGAGTCTGCCTTGCTACAGAATTGTATGTATACCATATGGTGCATAGAACCTTAACAGTACAACCGCTCCTGCAGCTTTGCCCTGGTTTATGTGAATAACTCCATCCATGTCTACTGCATGACCTGTGCAGGCTCCCAGGAGCGAAGGGCGATGGGCTAGCGGGAGGCAGTGGAAAATACAGTGCTTTTGAAATGTAAGTACTGTAAAAATCTGAGTCCCCAGTATGTTCTTCTAGTGTACTAATTAGCACGAACAGCTTGTAACGTACAGTGGCAAGTTTAATCTTTCTATGTATAATGGAGAGATAAAAGCTCCTCCCTAAGTTCCTAGATGCCAAATCACCGTCCTTAGTATCTCTGTACAGTATGTTCTACTAGTGTACTAATTAGCACGAACAGCTTTTAACTGGATGCCAAGTCACCGTACTTAGTATCTCTGTACAGTATATTCTATTAGGGTACTAATTAGGACGAACAGCTTGTAACGTACAGCGGCAAGTTTAATCTTTCTATGTATAATGGAGAGAGATAAAAGCTCCTCAGTAAGTTCCTGGATGCCAAATCACCGTCCTTAGTATCTATGTATAGTATTTTCTACTAGTGTACTAAATAGCACAAACAGCTTGTAACGTACAGTGGCAAGTTTAATCTTTATATGTATAATGGAGAGAGATAAAAGCTCCCCAGTAAGTTCCTGGATGCCAAATCACTGTCCTTAGTATCTCTGTACAGTATGTTCAATTAGGGTACTAATTATCACGAACAGCTTGTAACGTACAGTGGCAAGTTAAATCTTTCTATGTATAATGGAGAGAGATAAAAGCTCCTCAGTAAATTCCTGGATGCCAAATCACCGTCCTTAGTTTCTCTGTATAGTATTTTCTATTACGGTACTAATTAGCATGAACAGCTAATTAGTACCCTAATAGAACATACTGTACAGAGATACTAAGTACGGTGATTTGGCATCCAGGAACTTACTGAGGAGCTTTTATCTCTCTCCATTATACATAGAAAGATTAAACTTGCCACTGTACGTTACAAGCTGTTCGTGCTAATTAGTACCCTAATAGAACATACTGTACAGAGATACTAAGTACGGTGATTTGGCATCCAGTTAAAAGCTGTTCGTGCTAATTAGTACACTAGTAGAACATACTGTACAGAGATACTAAGGATGGTGATTTGGCATCTAGGAACTTCCAGAGGAGCTTTTATTTCTCTCCATTATTCATAGAATGATTAAACTTACCACTGTACGTTACAAGCTGCTCGTGCTAATTAGTACACTAGTAGAACATACTGTACAGAGATACTAAGGATGGTGATTTGGCATCTAGGAACTTACAGAGAAGCTTTTATCTCTCTCCATTATACATAGAAATATTAAACTTGCCACTGTACGTTACAAGCTGTTCGTGCTAATTAGTACACTAGTAGAACATAGAGTACAGAGATACTAAGGACGGTAATTTGGCACCCAGGAACTTAGGGATGAGCTTTTATCTCTTTCCATTATACTTAGAAAGATTACAATGGAGAGAGATTAAAGCTCCTCTCTAAATTCGTGGATGCCAAATCACTGTACTTAGTATCTGTGTACAGTATGTTCTACTAGGGTACTAATTAGCACGAACAGCTTGTAACGTACAGTGGCAAGTGTAATTTTTCTAAGTATAATGGAGAGAGATAAAAACTCCTCCCTATGTTCCTGGATGTCAAATTACCATGCTTGGCATTTCTGTACAGTATTTCCTATCTAGCCAGAAACCCTGCATCCTGTGCAAGCTAGGCGGACAACTGGAGGGGACCCAAAACACGGTTGCTTCCTGTTTCCCTTTCCAGTGTCACATAAACTAGTGGTTAGTCTGCCCCAAAAGCCAAGAGTCTCCTCTTTTGTATGGTACCAGTCCTGAGTCTCTGGGATACCCAGAACCAGATATATCAGTACGCAAAGTGGACCAATTTTCCCATAGACTATAATGGGCCCGTTAATTCAGACCCACCATGGGTTCCGACGCTTGCCATGAGCCTTGTGGGGGGTCACAGAAACTTGAGGTTGGTACCCTCTGGTAGCTAATTGTCTCCCCTTCCATACCAACCTAGCGATGAAGGCTCCCACCTCCCATGCTGAGAGTCCCAAAGTGCCAACCTTTTTTTTTATATGTTCCTGTGACATTCACTTTATTATTATTTTTTATTTGTTATACATACAATGAAAGGGTGCACACAGGTTTCACATAAATCAAAGTAAATCTGCAGCAGCGATTCATTCTGCTATATACAAATACACAGTGGTAATGAGTATAAATTAGTGTATTCTGATGCAACTAACTGAGAAACACAGTACTTTATATCATCGGCATTTGTGTATTGTACCTGACCTGAACTCCCTCCCTGTCCACTGCATGACCTGTGCAGGCTCCCAGGGGGGAAGGGCGATGGGGGTAGGGAGAGGCGGTGGAAAATACTGTGCTTTTGAAATACAAGTATTAGCGTCCGAGTCCCCTAAGGCATAAACCAACACCACTGGGAAGGAAGTGCCAACCTTTTTTTAATGTGTTCCTGTAACATTAACTTTATTTTATTTTTTTACTTTGTTATACATTCAATGGAAGGGTGCACACAGGTTTCACATAAATCAGAGTGGGCTGGGGATTTTCCTACATACAGTAGTATACTGTTGCACATGTCTTGTAACCTGATCGGAACTCCCTCCCTGTCTACTGGATGTTCTTTGCAGGCTCCCAGGGGGAAAGGGGAAAGTGGGATGGGGGTAGGGTGAGGCAGTGGAATATACAGTGTTCAAAGAAAAGGCATAATCAAAACCATGGGGAACTTTGCGGTGTATCTTTATGTCCAAAGACCTCGCTTATCCCTATCACCCCTGTGTATTTTAGCTAGGGGATTCTGACGCTCCTTCAGCATTGCCCCGTAGCCTGCAAAATCTTTGCTGTTACTTGCAAAATCTTTGCTGTTACTTGCTCCATAGCCGAGTGTCTCCATGGAGCTAGGAGTCACAGGCGGTAGCCATTTCAATTGAGTCTGCCCTGCTATAGAATTGCATGTGTACCGTACGGTGCATAGAACCTTGACAGTAGAAACTGTCCTGCAGCTTTGCCCTGCTTTATGTAAAACTTGTGTTCTGTCAGTTTGCTTTGCGATCGAGCCCGGTGTAACGTAATGTGCATAGACCTCGCTTATCTCTATCGCCCCTGTGTATTTTGGCTAGGGGATTGTGGCGCTCCTTCAGAATTGCCCCGTAGCCTGCAAAACTTATACAATCTCTCACTCCATATCCGAGCGCTGCCTTCCACATGGTGGGGGTTCAGGGGCGGTGGCCATTTTGCCAGTGTGCTATGCGATCGAGTCCGGTGTATCGTAATGTGCATAGACATCACTTATTCCTATCACCCCTTTGTATTTTAGCTAAGGGATTGTGATGCTCCTTCAGCATTGCCCCCATAGCCTGCAAAATCTGGTCTGTTACTTGCTATGTAGCCTAGGGCCTCCATGGGGCAAGGAGTCATAGGTGGTAGCCATTTCTATTGAGTCTACCCTGCTACAGAATTGTATGTGTACTGTACGGTGCATAGAACCTTAACAGTAGAACCGCTCCTGCAGCTTTGTCCTGGTTTATGTGAATAAAAATAATAATAAAGTGTCTTGAAAAAACTAACATGCATTCGTACTTTAGGAATCGAACCCGGGACTCTGAGTATAGGAAGCGGAACACTTCACCACTTCGCCGCAGACAGATGAATAAATCCATTGGTTTTGATTATGCTGTAATGGCTATGGGATTAGGACGCTAACATACTGTACAAAATTCCTAATCTCAAGAGGCAATAGTGAACTTCTAACACGTCCATTTGCGACAGTGTACACTACTGATTTTATGTTGTTTTGTCTGCAGGACTTGGACGCTCACATATTCATAAAGTACTGTAGATGGATCATATACTGTATGCTGTACTATTTGTATCTGTACCGCATATACTGTATTAAATAATGCAGCGTAATGAGTATTTACTGTATTAAATAATGCAGCGTAATGAGTATTTACTGTATGCAGCATAATGAGACGCCTTAGTAAAGTAGTTCTTATTATATATTTCAGTATTGTATTTTACGGGAGACCACACGCATGCGCAGTGGTGATTGTAAAAAGCAACATCTGGTGGATGATCACAGGTATTACATGTAAAGGTAACGCCAAACGCTCCTCGTGCAATTAGGTAAGCCTCTCTGTGACTAGGCGCGCCTCCCTACGCCCCGGGACGCTGCGTATGCTCGATCGGCACAAACGCCTCAGCCAGTCAAGATAAAGGTGGCTACATCTGTATATAACAAAAATAAAGTAAAATATTGGAACTACTTTCTGTAGTAGAAAAAACTAACTGTTCCTCAACTTTAAACATAAATGAATTAGCGAATGAAGGTGACACATTACTCCCCATAGAACATCCTTGAAAATGTAAATAAAAATTATTGTTAAACATAAAATAATTACGTTGAAGGGTCAATTGTAATAAATGTAAATACAGATCAATATCTTGACCTCAGTACGCATCATTATTAGAAATTAGAAATCTAACCGCCTGTATTCCCTCATCATGGGGGATACAGGTATAGAGATTATATACATCAATAGTGGCTAGTATACAACCTGTTGGAATGAAATCAATAGCTGACAGACAATTCAATAAAGTTGTAGTATCTTTTAGATAAGTTTTTTTGGCCTGCACACAAGGTTGCAAGAAGTGGTCCAGATAAATGTTAACACATTGATCCATAGGCAATTTCCGATATGTTGATATGTCAGCAAGTTGTTGGTCAAGTTACTTGACATAATCGGCTGTATTTTGTTTGACAATGGCACCGCCCTAATCTGCCGGGCGAATAACCACATCATCATATTTGGAGAGCTTAATTAGTGCCTCCCATTCCTGCTTCGATAGATTAGAAGCATGCTCAGAATGTTGTTTATCATCCTTGCGGACTTGATAATCTATGGTGTTACAGTAGGTTTTAATGGCCTGATTATGTGATGTCGGATCAAATTTAGATTTTGATTTCAAGGCCAGTGGGATGGACTCAGATGTTTTTTCGGCAGAGGTAGATGGATGTTAACTAAAGTGTTCTTTAAGTCTCAGTTGTCGACCAAGTTTAAAATGTTCAATTTTCCACTCAAATGGATTTTGATCTCGTAGTAGGGATGAAATTCAATCGCATAGATAGTATTCTGTTTTCCAATGGGGAAAAAGAGCGGTCAGATATATTGAATATCTCTTCCATCTTGAGTAAGGATGTTGTTTTAGATTTTGACCTCTGTCCATAAAATAAAGACAGACCACTGTCAGATGTGTGAACGTTTCTATGTTTTTAGTGAAACATTTTCGTCAGGACAATTAATAAATCAAACAGTGCTTACCTTTATATCCACGCCCGTCTGTCCGTGGCGCCCAGCTTCCGCAGTCCTTGCTCAGAAAGATGACGTCATCACAGGAAGCCGGCCCAAGGCGACAAGGAAAGAAATCACCTGTGAGGTGATTAGCAATATAATTACCACCCCACAATACAAAAAAACATATTTAAATGTATAATGACATTAAAAGCGGATCACCATCTGTGTACTACATACCCTAAGATCCCTCATATCGAGCACAGATATGATAGGATCTTTAATCTAACCTTAATAAACCATGAGTCATAGATACCTAAATGCACCCTGTATTCTAGTGTGAGAAAAGTATCCTTGAGTCAATATTGAGACACATGTCTCTGTCTAATATAATAATTGATGTTCAAATGCTAATGCAAGCAACTAGTCTAGATTCAAATTCTTAAATAAGTAAGTAAATGTATTGGTAAAAACATATCACCTTTATATAGAGTAAAGTTCTCCCTGGGCTATAATGATGGTCAAAATGCCCCGAGCAAGGCGTTATATTTCAACATATTCATTATACGTTTAATTATACATGCCTACTGTGATAACACATGATTTCTGATAGCATGATCATATTTGGACAACTGGCAAGCACAATAAGAAATATTCACGAACACATCCTTGCGATGAGGTAGTCTCTTGCTTTCAACTATGTGTCCTGGGGATAATAAATTATGTTGGAGGAAGAGACCACTATATTTGTGTATATATTGTACACTGGAAGGCAAGGCTTCCTTCCTCTGGATTGGCACTCCTCCCATTCACCCTCAGGTGTTTTAATTAGCTGGGTTCCTGCATTTCAGATCACACATTGATAAGGCCCTATTTAGAGGTAAGTCCTGTATAAATTTATAGAATGTGATAATATTAGGGATGTTAGGTACCCATGTGATGAAGTCACCTGGCCGCGGTACATGGGCCCGCATATTTGCGCAAATGTGTGCTAAGAACTTCAATTATACTCCATGTTAATTGTGAGGGTTTATTTAAATTATTTTTATTATCAGTGTTCTTAGTGCTAAGAGTGTGCATCTGCATCTCTCTTCCCCCAGCATAGTATTAGAAGCCTCAGCATGATAGCACCTCTTGATATCTTTAGTAATAGGATGTGCAATCCAGGTTCCCCCCTTTTTTCCACGATATTTGTGTATATATTGTACACTGGAAGGCAAGGCTTCCTTCCTCTGGATTGGCACTCCTCCCATTCACCCTCAGGTGTTTTAATTAGCTGGGTTCCTGCATTTCAGATCACACATTGATAAGGCCCTATTTAGAGGTAAGTCCTGTATAAATTTATAGAATGTGATAGTATTAGGGATGTTAGGGATCCATGTGATGAAGTCACCTGGCCGCGGTACATGGGCCCGCATATTTGCACAAATGTGTGCTAAGAACTTCAATTATACTCCATGTTAATTGTGAGGGTTTATTTAAATTATTTTTATTAGCAGTGTTCTTAGTGCTAAGAGTGTGCATCTGCAGCTCTCTTCCCCAGCATAGTATTAGAAGCCTCAGCATGATAGCACCTCTTGATATCTTTAGTAATAGGATGTGCAATCCAGGTTCCCCCCTTTTTTCCACTATATTTGTGTATATATTGTACACTGGAAGGCAAGGCTTCCTTCCTCTGGATTGGCACTCCTCCCATTCACCCTCAGGTGTTTTAATTAGCTGGGTTCCTGCATTTCAGATCACACATTGATAAGGCCCTATTTAGAGGTAAGTCCTGTATAAATTTATAGAATGTGATAGTATTAGGGATGTTAGGGATCCATGTGATGAAGTCACCTGGCCGCGGTACATGGGCCCGCATATTTGCACAAATGTGTGCTAAGAACTTCAATTATACTCCATGTTAATTGTGAGGGTTTATTTAAATTATTTTTATTAGCAGTGTTCTTAGTGCTAAGAGTGTGCATCTGCAGCTCTCTTCCCCAGCATAGTATTAGAAGCCTCAGCATGATAGCACCTCTTGATATCTTTAGTAATAGGATGTGCAATCCAGGTTCCCCCCTTTTTTCCACGATATTTGTGTATATATTGTACACTGGAAGGCAAGGCTTCCTTCCTCTGGATTGGCACTCCTCCCATTCACCCTCAGGTGTTTTAATTAGCTGGGTTCCTGCATTTCAGATCACACATTGATAAGGCCCTATTTAGAGGTAAGTCCTGTATAAATTTATAGAATGTGATAGTATTAGGGATGTTAGGGACCCATGTGATGAAGTCACCTGGCCGCGGTACATGGGCCCGCATATTTGCGCAAATGTGTGCTAAGAACTTCAATTTTACTCCATGTTAATTGTGAGGGTTTATTTAAATTATTTTTATTATCAGTGTTCTTAGTGCTAAGAGTGTGCATCTGCATCTCTCTTCCCCCAGCATAGTATTAGAAGCCTCAGCATGATAGCACCTCTTGATATCTTTAGTAATAGGATGTGCAATCCAGGTTCCCCCCTTTTTTCCACGATATTTGTGTATATATTGTACACTGGAAGGCAAGGCTTCCTTCCTCTGGATTGGCACTCCTCCCATTCACCCTCAGGTGTTTTAATTAGCTGGGTTCCTGCATTTCAGATCACACATTGATAAGGCCCTATTTAGAGGTAAGTCCTGTATAAATTTATAGAATGTGATAATATTAGGGATGTTAGGTACCCATGTGATGAAGTCACCTGGCCGCGGTACATGGGCCCGCATATTTGCGCAAATGTGTGCTAAGAACTTCAATTATACTCCATGTTAATTGTGAGGGTTTATTTAAATTATTTTTATTATCAGTGTTCTTAGTGCTAAGAGTGTGCATCTGCATCTCTCTTCCTCCAACATAGTATTAGAAGCCTCAGCATGATAGCACCTCTTGATATCTTTAGTAATAGGATGTGCAATCCAGGTTCCCCCCTTTTTTCCACTATATTTGTGTATATATTGTACACTGGAAGGCAAGGCTTCCTTCCTCTGGATTGGCACTCCTCCCATTCACCCTCAGGTGTTTTAATTAGCTGGGTTCCTGCATTTCAGATCACACATTGATAAGGCCCTATTTAGAGGTAAGTCCTGTATAAATTTATAGAATGTGATAATATTAGGGATGTTAGGGACCCATGTGATGAAGTCACCTGGCCGCGGTACATGGGCCCGCATATTTGCGCAAATGTGTGCTAAGAACTTCAATTATACTCCATGTTAATTGTGAGGGTTTATTTAAATTATTTTTATTATCAGTGTTCTTAGTGCTAAGAGTGTGCATCTGCATCTCTCTTCCCCCAGCATAGTATTAGAAGCGTCAGCATGATAGCACCTCTTGATATCTTTAGTAATAGGATGTGCAATCCAGGTTCCCCCCTTTTTTCCACGATATTTGTGTATATATTGTACACTGGAAGGCAAGGCTTCCTTCCTCTGGATTGGCACTCCTCCCATTCACCCTCAAGTGTTTTAATTAGCTGGGTTCCTGCATTTCAGATCACACATTGATAAGGCCCTATTTAGAGGTAAGTCCTGTATAAATTTATAGAATGTGATAGTATTAGGGATGTTAGGGATCCATGTGATGAAGTCACCTGGCCGCGGTACATGGGCCCGCATATTTGCACAAATGTGTGCTAAGAACTTCAATTATACTCCATGTTAATTGTGAGGGTTTATTTAAATTATTTTTATTAGCAGTGTTCTTAGTGCTAAGAGTGTGCATCTGCAGCTCTCTTCCCCAGCATAGTATTAGAAGCCTCAGCATGATAGTACCTCTTGATATCTTTAGTAATAGGATGTGCAATCCAGGTTCCCCCCTTTTTTCCACGATATTTGTGTATATATTGTACACTGGAAGGCAAGGCTTCCTTCCTCTGTATTGGCACTCCTCCCATTCACCCTCAGGTGTTTTAATTAGCTGGGTTCCTGCATTTCAGATCACACATTGATAAGGCCCTATTTAGAGGTAAGTCCTGTATAAATTTATAGAATGTGATAGTATTAGGGATGTTAGGGACCCATGTGATGAAGTCACCTGGCCGCGGTACATGGGCCCGCATATTTGCACAAATGTGTGCTAAGAACTTCAATTATACTCCATGTTAATTGTGAGGGTTTATTTAAATTATTTTTATTATCAGTGTTCTTAGTGCTAAGAGTGTGCATCTGCAGCTCTCTTCCCCAGCATAGTATTAGAAGCCTCAGCATGATGTCACCTCTTGATATCTTTAGTAATAGGATGTGCAATCCAGGTTCCCCCCTTTTTTCCACTATATTTGTATATATATTGTACACTGGAAGGCAAGGCTTCCATCCTCTGGATTGGCACTCCTCCCATTCACCCTCAGGTGTTTTAATTAGCTGGGTTCCTGCATTTCAGATCACACATTGATAAGGCCCTATTTAGAGGTAAGTCCTGTATAAATTTATAGAATGTGATAGTATTAGGGATGTTAGGGATCCATGTGATGAAGTCACCTGGCCGCGGTACATGGGCCCGCATATTTGCACAAATGTGTGCTAAGAACTTCAATTATACTCCATGTTAATTGTGAGGGTTTATTTAAATTATTTTTATTAGCAGTGTTCTTAGTGCTAAGAGTGTGCATCTGCAGCTCTCTTCCCCAGCATAGTATTAGAAGCCTCAGCATGATAGCACCTCTTGATTTCTTTAGTAATAGGATGTGCAATCCAGGTTCCCCCCTTTTTTCCACGATATTTGTGTATATATTGTACACTGGAAGGCAAGGCTTCCTTCCTCTGGATTGGCACTCCTCCCATTCACCCTCAGGTGTTTTAATTAGCTGGGTTCCTGCATTTCAGATCACACATTGATAAAGCCCTATTTAGAGGTAAGTCCTGTATAAATTTATAGAATGTGATAATATTAGGGATGTTAGGGACCCATGTGATGAAGTCACCTGGCCGCGGTACATGGGCCAGCATATTTGCGCAAATGTGTGCTAAGAACTTCAATTATACTCCATGTTAATTGTGAGGGTTTATTTAAATTATTTTTATTAGCAGTGTTCTTAGTGCTAAGAGTGTGCATCTGCATCTCTCTTCCTCCAACATAGTATTAGAAGACTCAGCATGATAGCACCTCTTGATATCTTTAGTAATAGGATGTGCAATCCAGGTTCCCCCCTTTTTTCCACGATATTTGTGTATATATTGTACACTGGAAGGCAAGGCTTCCTTCCTCTGGATTGGCACTCCTCCCATTCACCCTCAGGTGTTTTAATTAGCTGGGTTCCTGCATTTCAGATCACACATTGATAAGGCCCTATTTAGAGGTAAGTCCTATATACATTTATAGAATGTGATAATATTAGGGATGTTAGGTACCCATGTGATGAAGTCACCTGGCCGCGGTACATGGGCCCGCATATTTGCGCAAATGTGTGCTAAGAACTTCAATTATACTCCATGTTAATTGTGAGGGTTTATTTAAATTATTTTTATTATCAGTGTTCTTAGTGCTAAGAGTGTGCATCTGCATCTCTCTTCCTCCAACATAGTATTAGAAGCCTCAGCATGATAGCACCTCTTGATATCTTTAGTAATAGGATGTGCAATCCAGGTTCCCCCCTTTTTTCCACTATATTTGTTTATATATTGTACACTGGAAGGCAAGGCTTCCTTCCTCTGGATTGGCACTCCTCCCATTCACCCTCAGGTGTTTTAATTAGCTGGGTTCCTGCATTTCAGATCAAACATTGATAAGGCCCTATTTAGAAGTAAGTCCTGTATAAATTTATAGAATGTGATAATATTAGGGATGTTAGGGACCCATGTGATGAAGTCACCTGGCCGCGGTACATGGGCCCGCATATTTGCGCAAATGTGTGCTAAGAACTTCAATTATACTCCATGTTAATTGTGAGGGTTTATTTAAATTATTTTTATTATCAGTGTTCTTAGTGCTAAGAATGTGCATCTGCATCTCTCTTCCTCCAACATAGTATTAGAAGCCTCAGCATGATAGCACCTCTTGATATCTTTAGTAATAGGATGTGCAATCCAGGTTCCCCCCTTTTTTCCACTATATTTGTGTATATATTGTACACTGGAAGGCAAGGCTTCCTTCCTCTGGATTGGCACTCCTCCCATTCACCCTCAGGTGTTTTAATTAGCTGGGTTCCTGCATTTCAGATCACACATTGATAAGGCCCTATTTAGAGGTAAGTCCTATATACATTTATAGAATGTGATAATATTAGGGATGTTAGGGACCCATGTGATGAAGTCACCTGGCCGCGGTACATGGGCCCGCATATTTGTGTGCTAAGAACTTCAATTATACTCCATGTTAATTGTGAGGGTTTATTTAAATTATTTTTATTATCAGTGTTCTTAGTGCTAAGAGTGTGCATCTGCAGCTCTCTTCCCCAGCATAGTATTAGAAGCCTCAGCATGATATCACCTCTTGATATCTTTAGTAATAGGATGTGCAATCCAGGTTCCCCCCTTTTTTCCACTATATTTGTATATATATTGTACACTGGAAGGCAAGGCTTCCATCCTCTGGATTGGCACTCCTCCCATTCACCCTCAGGTGTTTTAATTAGCTGGGTTCCTGCATTTCAGATCACACATTGATAAGGCCCTATTTAGAGGTAAGTCCTGTATAAATTTATAGAATGTGATAGTATTAGGGATGTTAGGGATCCATGTGATGAAGTCACCTGGCCGCGGTACATGGGCCCGCATATTTGCACAAATGTGTGCTAAGAACTTCAATTATACTCCATGTTAATTGTGAGGGTTTATTTAAATTATTTTTATTATCAGTGTTCTTAGTGCTAAGAGTGTGCATCTGCATCTCTCTTCCTCCAACATAGTATTAGAAGCCTCAGCATGATAGCACCTCTTGATATCTTTAGTAATAGGATGTGCAATCCAGGTTCCCCCCTTTTTTCCACTATATTTGTTTATATATTGTACACTGGAAGGCAAGGCTTCCTTCCTCTGGATTGGCACTCCTCCCATTCACCCACAGGTGTTTTAATTAGCTGGGTTCCTGCATTTCAGATCAAACATTGATAAGGCCCTATTTAGAAGTAAGTCCTGTATAAATTTATAGAATGTGATAGTATTAGGGATGTTAGGGACCCATGTGATGAAGTCACCTGGCCGCGGTACATGGGCCCGCATATTTGCGCAAATGTGTGCTAAGAACTTCAATTATACTCCATGTTAATTGTGAGGGTTTATTTAAATTATTTTTATTAGCAGTGTTCTTAGTGCTAAGAATGTGCATCTGCATCTCTCTTCCTCCAACATAGTATTAGAAGCCTCAGCATGATAGCACCTCTTGATATCTTTAGTAATAGGATGTGCAATCCAGGTTCCCCCCTTTTTTCCACTATATTTGTATATATATTGTACACTGGAAGGCAAGGCTTCCTTCCTCTGGATTGGCACTCCTCCCATTCACCCTCAGGTGTTTTAATTAGCTGGGTTCCTGCATTTCAGATCAAACATTGATAAGGCCCTATTTAGAAGTAAGTCCTGTATAAATTTATAGAATGTGATAATATTAGGGATGTTAGGGACCCATGTGATGAAGTCACCTGGCCGCGGTACATGGGCCCGCATATTTGCGCAAATGTGTGCTAAGAACTTCAATTATACTCCATGTTAATTGTGAGGGTTTATTTAAATTATTTTTATTATCAGTGTTCTTAGTGCTAAGAGTGTGCATCTGCATCTCTCTTCCTCCAACATAGTATTAGAAGCCTCAGCATGATAGCACCTCTTGATATCTTTAGTAATAGGATGTGCAATCCAGGTTCCCCCCTTTTTTCCACTATATTTGTGTATATATTGTACACTGGAAGGCAAGGCTTCCTTCCTCTGGATTGGCACTCCTCCCATTCACCCTCAGGTGTTTTAATTAGCTGGGTTCCTGCATTTCAGATCACACATTGATAAGGCCCTATTTAGAGGTAAGTCCTATATACATTTATAGAATGTGATAATATTAGGGATGTTAGGGACCCATGTGATGAAGTCACCTGGCCGCGGTACATGGGCCCGCATATTTGTGTGCTAAGAACTTCAATTATACTCCATGTTAATTGTGAGGGTTTATTTAAATTATTTTTATTATCAGTGTTCTTAGTGCTAAGAGTGTGCATCTGCATCTCTCTTCCTCCAACATAGTATTAGAAGCCTCAGCATGATAGCACCTCTTGATATCTTTAGTAATAGGATATGCAATCCAGGTTCCCCCATTTTTTCCACTATATTTGTGTATATATTGTACACTGGAAGGCAAGGCTTCCTTCCTCTGGATTGGCACTCCTCCCATTCACCCTCAGGTGTTTTAATTAGCTGGGTTCCTGCATTTCAGATCACACATTGATAAGGCCCGATTTAGAAGTAAGTCCTGTATAAATTTATAGAATGTGATAATATTAGGGATGTTAGGTACCCATGTGATGAAGTCACCTGGCCGCGGTACATGGGCTCGCATATTTGCGCAAATGTGTGCTAAGAACTTCAATTATACTCCATGTTAATTGTGAGGGTTTATTTAAATTATTTTTATTATCAGTGTTCTTAGTGCTAAGAGTGTGCATCTGCATCTCTCTTCCTCCAACATAGTATTAGAAGCCTCAGCATGATAGCACCTCTTGATATCTTTAGTAATAGGATGTGCAATCCAGGTTCCCCCATTTTTTCCACTATATTTGTGTATATATTGTACACTGGAAGGCAAGGCTTCCTTCCTCTGGATTGGCACTCCTCGCATTCACCCTCAGGTGTTTTAATTAGCTGGGTTCCTGCATTTCAGATCACACATTGATAAGGCCCGATTTAGAAGTAAGTCCTGTATAAATTTATAGAATGTGATAATATTAGGGATGTAAGGGACCCATGTGATGAAGTCACCTGGCCGCGGTACATGGGCCAGCATATTTGCGCAAATGTGTGCTAAGAGCTTCAATTATACTCCATGTTAATTGTGAGGGTTTATTTAAATTATTTTTATTATCAGTGTTCTTAGTGCAAAGAGTGTGCATCTGCATCTCTCTTCCTCCAACATAGTATTAGAAGCCTCAGCATGATAGCACCTCTTGATATCTTTAGTAATAGGATGTGCAATCCAGGTTCCCCCCTTTTTTCCAGATAATAAATTATACAATAGCCATCCTAATTTCATTGTATTTAGTTGTGTGGGGGGATTCCATATTAGGAATTAAAACTGGACTTCATGAGCCTTTTGGATGTGCCTAAGTGCAATCCGAACCAGCTAACTAACTTGTTTTGTACTGGAAAGTAGGCCAAAGGTAATTTAGTCTGTATAAAGTTTATATGATTATACTTTCCAATATAATATGAATAAAAAAATGGGTGAATATGCTTTTAGACTATAATGGTGAATATGAGATCACCTTACTATTGTGATTGTATAGAATCACCCTTGTGCTATATATGCATGCACGGATATACGTACTATCCAGCAATACATATATTTGGGCCTTTAGATCATTGTCTCTGTCACAGTATTTGACACTCAACAAACATACTCAATAAATATTAAGAAATATAGTATTCTCCTAGCAGAATGTTTCTCATAGTGATATTGTACAAATCCATTTGCTGCCGATAAAATTAGATTGAAAGTGGGCAATACCCACTATAATATCCAAATATGAATGAGCTACTATACAATATATCAAAAAACAAAACATCTTACATTGTATCTATTACAGAAAATATGAAAAATATGAATGTTCATTTAAGCCTTTTGGTGAAAGTGTATCCAAAAGGAATATCCATTTGGATTCTGCTTTTAATAGCCACGATTACCACCACGGGCTAAAGGGGGTATGTGATCAATTATACAATGTTTAAGCACCGCCAGCAAGTGGCGGGCATTAAGAAAATGTCGGGCAACCGGTTGGTCACAATGCCCTGTCGTTAAGGCAGCTCTAATAGAAGCCCTGTGTCCTGCCATCCTCTCTTTACAAGTGCATTCGGTCTTTCCGACATAGTGGAGACCACACGGACAGCTTAAAAGATATATCGCAAATTTAGTAGAGCGAGTGACTCAGTGTCTAATTTTGAAACTTTTTCCAGTATAAGGATGGTGAAAAGTATCACCAGATATCATATGGCTGCAAGTCATGCATCCAAGGCAACGAAAGCAGCCAGGTAACGAAAGCAAGTACTAAGGAATCCACCTAAGGCCATACTTTTTGATGCAGGGTAGTGAATGTTTGTTTTAACTAAATGATATCAGAGGTTTTTGCCCCGTTTGTATGCTGGCATTGGTTGAGTATTGGATAGTATTGCAAGATGTTTATCTGCTTGTAAAATTGGCCAGAATTTTTTACTGAGGTGATTAATATTTTTGCTTTGGGTATTGAATCTGTTGGCCCAAATCAACCTATCTTGGTCACTCTTTTTTGCCAAATTCTGTAAGGTTTTGGAGCGAGGTATATGCATTACCTTTTGTTTAAAATTTTGTAAATCACTAGATGAATATCCCCTCTCCAAAAATTTGGTAATTAAGGAATCTAATCTAGACTCCAACTTAGATTCATCGCTTACAATACGTCTTACTCTCAACATTTGAGAATATGGGAGACCTTTGCATAGCAATAAAGGATGATGGATAGATCATGAAGAACGTTGTTCCTGTCTGTCAATTTAGAAAATAAATCAGTGGTGATTTTATTAATTACTTCAATATGAACATCCAGAAAATCCACTATAACAGGATTCAAGTTATAGGTAAATTTAACTGAAGACGATGAATTATTATGTTCTTCCAATAGAAGCTCCAAAGTCTCCTGTGTGCCTGTCCAAAAAATAAGTAAATCTTCTACAGATGTAGCCACCTTTATCTTGACCGATTCTCCGCCTAGACGGGCATTTAGTCACGCTAAGGCGATAGCTTAGCTTGCTGAGTTTAATCACAGGCAGGCGCGTTGAGGCGATTCTAGATACTCAGCATGCATTACACATCTCCACCACTGGGTGGCTAATGCTCCACTAATCCAGTACTTTTGATCGTATAGCGGCAGATTGATCTACAGCTCTGGCAAATGGTCAGTGACGACTGTAATGTTAATAGAAGGTGACCAATGGTCAGACGGTGAGAGTTCTCAATATAAATAAAAAGTTTATACAGACACAAACAAACATGTTAAAAAACTTGTGTATGCAGACGCAAGATTGTGTATGGAGACGCAACTAATTGTGTAAAAGAAAGTATGTACAATGCATAAACACCGTGCTTTTGAAATACATGTACAGTATGAGCGTAAGAGTTCCCGTGACATTCACTTTATTATAATATTTTTCTTTGTTATACCTTCAATGGAAAGGTGCACACAAGGCAGTAGAAAATACCGCGTTCAAAGAACGGGCCAATGCTGAAGGAGCGTCAGAATCCCCTAGCTAAAATACACAGGGTCGATAGGGATAAGCGAGGTCTATGCACATAACGATACACCAGACCCCATCGCATCACAAAGTGACAAAATGTCCGAGGCACATGAACCCCCGCCTTGTAGCATTATGTGCATAGACCTTGCTTAACCCTATCTCCCCTGTGTATTTAGCTAGGGGATTCCAACGCTCCTTCAGCACTGCCCCATAGCCTGCAAAACCTATGCCATCACTCGCTCCATAGCTGAGTGCTGACACAAGGCGGATGTTCATGTGCCTTGGACATTTTGTCACTTTGTGATGCGATGGGGTCTGGGGTATCGTTAAGTGCATAGACCTCGCTTATCCCTATCGACCCTGTGTATTTTAGCTAGGGGATTCTGACGCTCCTTCAGCATTGCCCCATGACCTACAAAATCTGTGCTGTTACTTGCTTCATAGCCGAGGGCCTCCATGGGGCAAGGAGTCACAGGCGGTAGCCATTTCAATTGAGTCTGCCTTGCTACAGAATTGTATGTATACCATATGGTGCATAGAACCTTAACAGTACAACCGCTCCTGCAGCTTTGCCCTGGTTTATGTGAATAACTCCCTCCATGTCTACTGCATGACCTGTGCAGGCTCCCAGGGGGGAAGGGCGATGAGCTAGCAGGAGGCAGTGGAAAATACCGTGCTTTTGAAATGTAAGTACTGTAAAAATCTGAGTCCCCAGTATGTTCTTCTAGTGTACTAATTAGCACGAACAGCTTGTAACGTACAGTGGCAAGTTTAATTTTTCTATGTATAATGGAGATATAAAAGCTCCTCCCTAAGTTCCTAGATGCCAAATCACCATCCTTAGTATCTCTGTACAGTATGTTCTACTAGTGTACTAATTAGCACGAACAGCTTTTAACTGGATGCCAAGTCACCATACTTAGTATCTCTGTACAGTATGTTCTATTAGGGTACTAATTAGCACGAACAGCTTGTAACGTACAGCGGCAAGTTTAATCTTTCTATGTATAATGGAGAGAGATAAAAGCTCCTCAGTAAGTTCCTGGATGCCAAATCACCGTCCTTAGTATTTATGTATAGTATTTTCTACTAGTGTACTAGTTAGCACGAACAGCTTGTAACGAACAGTGGCAAGTTTAATCTTTCTATGTATAATGGAGAGAGATAAAAGCTCCTCAGTAAATTCCTGGATGCCAAATCACCATCCTTAGTTTCTCTGTATAGTATTTTCTATTAGGGTACTAATTAGCATGAACAGCTAATTAGTACCCTAATAGAACATACTGTGCAGAGATACTAAGTACGGTGATTTGGCATCCAGGAACTTACTGAGGAGCTTTTATCTCTCTCCATTATACATAGAAAGATTAAACTTGCCACTGTACGTTACAAGCTGTTCGTGCTAATTAGTACCCTAATAGAACATACTGTACAGAGATACTAAGTACGGTGATTTGGCATCCAGTTAAAAGCTGTTCGTGCTAATTAGTACACTAGTAGAACATACTGTACAGAGATACTAAGGACGGTGATTTGGCATCTAGGAACTTCCAGAGGAGCTTTTATCTCTCTCCATTATTCAAAGAATGATTAAACTTACCACTGTACGTTACAAGCTGTTCGTGCTAATTAGTACACTAGTAGAACATAGAGTACAGAGATACTAAGGACGGTAATTTGGCACCCAGGAAGTTAGGGAGGAGCTTTTATCTCTTTCCATTATACTTAGAAAGATTACAATGGAGAGAGATTAAAGCTCCTCTCAAAATTCGTGGAAGCCAAATCACTGTACTTAGTATCTGTGTACAGTATGTTCTACTAGTGTACTAATTAGCACGAACAGCTTGTAACGTACAGTGGCAAGTGTAATTTTTCTAAGTATAATGGAGAGAGATAAAAACTCCTCCCTATGTTCCTGAATATCAAATTACCATGCTTAGCATTTATGTACAGTATTTCCTATCTAGCCAGAAACCCTGTATCCTGTGCAAGCTAGGCGGACAACTGGAGGGGACCCAAAACACGGTTGCTTCCTGTTTCCCTTTCCAGTCTCACATAAACTAGTGGTTGGTCTGCCCCGAAAGCCAAGAGTCTCCTCTTTTGTATGGTACCAGTCGTGAGTCTCTGGGACACCCAGAACCAGAGATATTAGTACGCAAAGTGGACCAATTTTCCCATAAACTATAATGGGCCCGTTAATTCAGACCCACCATGAGTTCCGACGCTTGCCATGAGCCTTGTGGGGGTCACAGAAACTTGAGGTTGGTACCCTCTGGTAGCTAATTGTCTCCCCTTCCATACCAACCTAGCGATGAAGGCTCCCACCTCCCATGCTGAGAGTCCCAAAGTGCCAAGCTTTTTTTTTTATATGTCCCGTAATATTCACTTTATTTTTATTTTTTCTTTGTTATACATTCAATGAAAGGGTGCACACAGGTTTCACATAAATCAAAGTAAATCTGCAGCAGCGATTCATTCCGCTATATACAAATACACAGCGGTAATGAGTATAAATTAGTGTATTCCGACGCAACTAACTGAGAAACACAGTACTTTAGATCGTCGGCATTTGTGTATTGTACCTGATCTGAACTCCCTCCCTGTCCACTGCATGACCTGTGCAGGCTCCCAGGGGGGAAGGGCGATGGGGGTAGGGAGAGGCGGTGGAAAATACTGTGCTTTTGAAATACAAGTATCAGCGTCTGAGTCCCCTAAGGCATAAACCAACACCAATGGGAAGGAAGTGCCAACCTTTTTTTTATGTGTTCCTGTAACATTCACTTTATTATTATTTTTTTCTTTGTTATACATTCAATGGAAGGGTGCACACAGGTTTCACATAAATCAGAGTGGGCAGGGGATTTTCCTACATACAGTAGTATACTGTTGCACATGTCTTGTAACCTGATCGGAACTCCCTCCCTGTATACTGGATGTACTTTGCAGGCTCCCAGGGGGAAGGGGAAAGCGGGATGGGGGTAGGGTGAGGCAGTGGAAAATACCGTGTTCAAAGAAAAGGCATAATCAAAACCATGGGGAACTTTGCGGTGTATCGTTATGTGCAGAGACCTCGCTTATCCCTATCACCCCTGTGTGTTTTAGCTAGGGGATTCTGACGCTCCTTCAGCATTGCCCCGTAGCCTGCAAAATCTTTGCTGTTACTTGCAAAATCTTTGCTGTTACTTGCTCCATAGCCGAGTGCCTCCATGGAGCTAGGAGTCACAGGCGGTAGCCATTTCAATTGAGTCTGCCCTGCTATAGAATTGTATGTGTACCGTACGGTGCATAGAACCTTGACAGTAGAAACTGTCCTGCAGCTTTGCCCTGCTTTATGTAAAACTTGTGTTTTGTCAGTTTGCTATGCGATTGAGCCCGGTGTAACTTAATGTGCATAGACCTCGCTTATCTCTATCGCCCCTGTGTATTTTGGCTAGGGGATTGTGACGCTCCTTCAGCATTGCCCCGTAGCCTGCAAAACTTATACCATCTCTCACTCCATATCCGAGCACTGCCTGCCACATGGTGGGGGTTCAGGGGCGGTGGCCATTTTGCCAGTGTGCTATGCGATCGAGTCCGGTGTACCGTAATGTGCATATACCTCACTTATTCCTATCACCCCTGTGTATTTTAGCTAAGGGATTGTGATGCTCCTTCAGCATTGCCCCCATAGCCTGCAAAATCTGGACTGTTACTTGCTATGTAGCCTAGGGCCTCCATGGGGCAAGGAGTCATAGGTGGTAGCCATTTCTATTGAGTCTACTCTGCTACAGAATTGTATGTGTACTGTACGGTGCATAGAACCTTAACAGTAGAACCGCTCCTGCAGCTTTGTCCTGGTTTATGTGAATAAAAATAATAATAAAGTGTCTTGAAAAAACTAACATGCATTCGTACTTTAGGAATCGAACCCGGGACTCTGAGTATAGGAAGCGGAACACTTCACCACTTCGCCGCAGACAGATGAATAAATCCATTGGTTTTGATTATGCTGTAATGGCTATGGGATTAGGACGCTAACATACTGTACAAAATTCCTAATCTCAAGAGGCAATAGTGAACTTCTAACACGTCCATTTGCGACAGTGTACACTACTGATTTTATGTTGTTTTGTCTGCAGGACTTGGACGCTCACATATTCATAAAGTACTGTAGATGGATCATATACTGTATGCTGTACTATTTGTATCTGTACCATATATACTGTATTAAATAATGCAGCGTAATGAGTATTTACTGTATTAAATAATGCAGCGTAATGAGTATTTACTGTATGCAGCGTAATGAGACGCCTTAGTAAAGTAGTTCTTATTATATATTTCAGTATTGTATTTTACGGGAGACCACACGCATGCGCAGTGGTGATTGTAAAAAGCGACATCTGGTGGATGATCACAGGTATTACATGTAAAGGTAACGCCAAACGCTCCTCGTGCCATTAGGTAAGCCTCTCTGTAACTAGGCGCGCCTCCCTAAGCCCCGGGATGCTGCGTATGCTCGATCGGGACAAATGCCTCAGCCAGTCAAGATAAAGGTGGCTACATCTTTATACAACAAAAATAAAGTAAAATATTGGAACTACTTTCTGTAGTAGAAAAAAACTAACTGTTCCTCAACTTTAAACAAAAATTAATTAGCGAATGAAGGTGACACATTACTCCCCATAGAACATCCTTGAAAATGTAAATAAAAATTATTGTTAAACATAAAATAATTACGTTGAAGGGTCAATTGTAATAAATGTAAATACAGATCAATATCTTGACCTCAGTACGCATCATTATTAGAAATTAGAAATCTAACCGCCTGTATTCCCTCATCATGGGGGATACAGGTATAGAGATTATATACATCAATAGTGGCTAGTATACAACCTGTTGGAATGAAATCAATAGCTGACAGACAATTCAATAAAGTTGTAGTATCTTTTAGATAAGTTTTTTTGGCCTGCACACAAGGTTGCAAGAAGTGGTCCAGATAAATGTTAACACATTGATCCATAGGCAATTTCCGATATGTTGATATGTCAGCAAGTTGTTGGTCAAGTTACTTGACATAATCGGCTGTATTTTGTTTGACAATGGCACCGCCCTTATCTGCCGGGCGAATAACCACATCATCATATTTGGAGAGCTTAATTAGTGCCTCCCATTCCTGCTTCGATAGATTAGAAGCATGCTCAGAATGTTGTTTATCATCCTTGCGGACTTGATAATCTATGGTGTTACAGTAGGTTTTAATGGCCTGATTATGTGATGTCGGATCAAATTTAGATTTTGATTTCAAGGCCAGTGGGATGGACTCAGATGTTTTTTTGGCAGAGGTAGATGGATGTTAACTAAAGTGTTCTTTAAGTCTCAGTTGTCGACCAAGTTTAAAATGTTCAATTTTCCACTCAAATGGATTTTGATCTCGTAGTAGGGATGAAATTCAATCCCATAGATAGTATTCTGTTTTCCAATGGGGAAAAGGAGCGGTCAGATATATTGAATATCTCTTCCATCTTGAGTAAGGATGTTGTTTTAGATTTTGACCTCTGTCCATAAAATAATGACAGACCACTGTCAGATGTGTGAACGTTTCTATGTTTTTAGTGAAACATTTTCGTCAGGACAATTAATAAATCAAACAGTGCTTACCTTTATATCCACGCCCGTCTGTCCGTGGCGCCCAGCTTCCGCAGTCCTTGCTCAGAAAGATGACGTCATCACAGGAAGCCGGCCCAAGGCGTCAAGGAGAGAAATCACCTGTGTGGTGATTAGCAATATAATTACCACCCCACAATACAAAAAAAAACATATTTAAATGTATAATGACATTAAAAGCGGATCACCATCTGTATACTACATACCCTAAGATCCCTCATATCGAGCACAGATATGATAGGATCTTTAATCTAACCTTAATAAACCATGAGTCATAGATACCTAAATGCACCCTGTATTCTAGTGTGAGAAAAGTATCCTTGAGTCAATATTGAGACACATGTCTCTGTCTAATATAATAATTGATGTTCAAATGCTAATGCAAGCAACTAGTCTGGATTCAAATTCTTAAATAAGTAAGTAAATGTATTGGTAAAAACATATCACCTTTATAGAGAGTAAAGTTCTCCCTGGGCTATAATGATGGTCAAAATGCCCCGAGCAAGGCGTTATATTTCAATATATTCATTATACATTTAATTATACTGTACATGCCTACTGTGATAACACATGATTTCTGATAGCATGATCATATTTGGACAATTGGCAAGAACAATAAGAAATATTCACGAACACATCCTTGTGATGAGGTAGTCTCTTGCTTTCAACTATGTGTCCTGGGGATAATAAATTATGTTGGAGGAAGAGACTACTATATTTGTTTATATATTGTACACTGGAAGGCAAGGCTTCCTTCCTCTGGATTGGCACTCCTCCCATTCACCCTCAGGTGTTTTAATTAGCTGGGTTCCTGCATTTCAGATCACACATTGATAAGGCCCTATTTAGAGGTAAGTCCTGTATAAATTTATAGAATGTGATAATATTAGGGATGTTAGGGACCCATGTGATGAAGTCACCTGGCCGCGGTACATGGGCCCGCATATTTGCGCAAATGTGTGCTAAGAACTTCAATTATACTCCATGTTAATTGTGAGGGTTTATTTAAATTATTTTTATTATCAGTGTTCTTAGTGCTAAGAGTGTGCATCTGCATCTCTCTTCCTCCAACATAGTATTAGAAGCCTCAGCATGATAGCACCTCTTGATATCTTTAGTAATAGGATGTGCAATCCAGGTTCCCCCCTTTTTTCCACTATATTTGTGTATATATTGTACACTGGAAGGCAAGGCTTCCTTCCTCTGGATTGGCACTCCTCCCATTCACCCTCAGGTGTTTTAATTAGCTGGGTTCCTGCATTTCAGATCACACATTGATAAGGCCCTATTTAGAGGTAAGTCCTGTATAAATTTATAGAATGTGATAATATTAGGGATGTTAGGTACCCATGTGATGAAGTCACCTGGCCGCGGTACATGGGCCAGCATATTTGCGCAAATGTGTGCTAAGAACTTCAATTATACTCCATGTTAATTGTGAGGGTTTATTTAAATTATTTTTATTATCAGTGTTCTTAGTGCTAAGAGTGTGCATCTGCATCTCTCTTCCTCCAACATAGTATTAGAAGCCTCAGCATGATAGCACCTCTTGATATCTTTAGTAATAGGATGTGCAATCCAGGTTCCCCCCTTTTTTCCATGATATTTGTGTATATATTGTACACTGGAAGGCAAGGCTTCCTTCCTCTGGATTGGCACTCCTCCCATTCACCCTCAGGTGTTTTAATTAGCTGGGTTCCTGCATTTCAGATCACACACTGATAAGGCCCTATTTAGAGGTAAGTCCTGTATAAATTTATAGAATGTGATAATATTAGGGATGTTAGGGACCCATGTGATGAAGTCACCTGGCCGCGGTACATGGGCCCGCATATTTGCGCAAATGTGTGCTAAGAACTTCAATTATACTCCATGTTAATTGTGAGGGTTTATTTAAATTATTTTTATTATCAGTGTTCTTAGTGCTAAGAGTGTGCATCTGCATCTCTCTTCCTCCAACATAGTATTAGAAGCCTCAGCATGATAGCACCTCTTGATATCTTTAGTAATAGGATGTGCAATCCAGGTTCCCCCCTTTTTTCCACGATATTTGTGTATATATTGTACACTGGAAGGCAAGGCTTCCTTCCTCTGGATTGGCACTCCTCCCATTCACCCTCAGGTGTTTTAATTAGCTGGGTTCCTGCATTTCAGATCACACATTGATAAGGCCCTATTTAGAGGTAAGTCCTGTATAAATTTATAGAATGTGATAATATTAGGGATGTTAGGGACCCATGTGATGAAGTCACCTGGCCGCGGTACATGGGCTTGCATATTTGCGCAAATGTGTGCTAAGAACTTCAATTATACTCCATGTTAATTGTGAGGGTTTATTTAAATTATTTTTATTATCAGTGTTCTTAGTGCTAAGAGTGTGCATCTGCATCTCTCTTCCTCCAACATAGTATTAGAAGCCTCAGCATGATAGCACCTCTTGATATCTTTAGTAATAGGATGTGCAATCCAGGTTACCCCCTTTTTTCCACTATATTTGTGTATATATTGTACACTGGAAGGCAAGGCTTCCTTCCTCTGGATTGGCACTCCTCCCATTCACCCTCAGGTGTTTTAATTAGCTGGGTTCCTGCATTTCAGATCACACATTGATAAGGCCCGATTTAGAAGTAAGTCCTGTATACATTTATAGAATGTGATTATATTAGGGATGTAAGGGACCCATGTGATGAAGTCACCTGGCCGCGGTACATGGGCCAGCATATTTGCGCAAATGTGTGCTAAGAACTTCAATTATACTCCATGTTAATTGTGAGGGTTTATTTAAATTATTTTTATTATCAGTGTTCTTAGTGCAAAGAGTGTGCATCTGCATCTCTCTTCCTCCAACATAGTATTAGAAGCCTCAGCATGATAGCACCTCTTGATATCTTTAGTAATAGGATGTGCAATCCAGGTTCCCCCCTTTTTTCCAGATAATAAATTATACAATAGCCATCCTAATTTCATTGTATTTAGTTGTGTGGGGGGATTCCATATTAGGAATTAAAACTGGACTTCATGAGCCTTTTGGATGTGCGTAAGTGCAATCCGAACCAGCTAACTAACTTGTTTTGTACTGGAAAGTAGGCCAAAGGTAATTTAGTCTGTATAAAGTTTATATGATTATACTTTCCAATATAATATGAATACAAAAATGGGTGAATATGCTTTTAGACTATAATGGTGAATATGAGATCACCTTACTATTGTGATTGTATAGAATAACCCTTGTGCTATATATGCATGCACGGATATACGTACTGTCCAGCAATACATATATTTGGGCCTTTAGATCATTGTCTCTGTCACAGTATTTGACACTCAACAAACATACTCAATAAATATTAAGAAATATAGTATTCTCCTAGCAGAATGTTACTCATAGTGATATTGTACAAATCCATTTGCTGCCGATAAAATTAGATTGAAAGTGGGCAATACCCACTATAATATCCAAATATGAATGAGCTACTATACAATATATCAAAAAACAAAACATCTTACATTGTATCTATTACAGAAAATATGAAAAATATGAATGTTCATTTAAGCCTTTTGGTGAAAGTGTATCCAAAAGGAATATCCATTTGGATTCTGCTTTTAATAGGAGCAAGCCACGATTACCACCTTGGGCTAAAGGGGGTATGTGATCAATTATACAATGTTTAAGCACCGCCAGCAAGTGGCGGGCATTAAGAAAATGTCGGGCAACCGGTTGGTCACAATGCCCTGTCGTTAAGGCAGCTCTAATAGAAGCCCTGTGTCCTGCCATCCTCTCTTTACAAGTGCATTCGGTCTTTCCGACATAGTGGAGACCACACGGACAGCTTAAAAGATATATCGCAAATTTAGTAGAGCGAGTGACTCAGTGTCTAATTTTGAAACTTTTTCCAGTATAAGGATGGTGACAAGTATCACCAGATATCATATGGCTGCAAGTCATGCATCCAAGGCAACGAAAGCAGCCAGGTAACGAAAGCAAGTACTAAGGAATCCACCTAAGGCCGTACTTTTTGATGCAGGGTAGTGAATGTTTGTTTTAACTAAATGGTATCAGAGGTTTTTGCCCCGTTTGTATGCTGGCATTAGTTGAGTATTGGATAGTATTGCAAGATGTTTATCTGCTTGTAAAATTGGCCAGAATTTTTTACTGAGGTGATTAATATTTTTGCTTTGGGTATTGAATCTGTTGGCCCAAATCAACCTATCTTGGTCACTCTTTTTTGTCAAATTTTGTAAGGTTTTGGAGCGAGGTATACGCATTACCTTTTGTTTCAAATTTTGTAAATCACTAGATGAATATCCCCTCTCCAAAAATTTGGTAATTAAGGAATCTAATCTAGACTCCAACTTAGATTCATCGCTTACAATACGTCTTACTCTCAACATTTGAGAATATGGGAGACCTTTGCATAGCAATAAAGGATGATGGATAGATCATGAAGAACGTTGTTCCTGTCTGTCAATTTAGAAAATAAATCAGTGGTGATTTTATTAGTTACTTCAATATGAACATCCAGAAAATCCACCATAACAGGATTCAAGTTATAGGTAAATTTAACTGGAGACGATGAATTATTATGTTCTTCCAATAGAAGCTCCAAAGTCTCCTGTGTGCCTGTCCAAAAAATAAGTAAATCTTCTACAGATGTAGCCACCTTTATCTTGACCGATTTTCCGCCTAGACGGGCATTTAGTCACGCTAAGGCGATAGCTTAGCTTGCTGAGTTTAATCACAGGCAGGCGCGTTGAGGCGATTCTAGATACTCAGCATGCATTACACATCTACACCACTGGGTGGCTAATGCACCACTAATCAAGTACTTTTGATCGTATAGTGGCAGATTGATCTACAGCTCTGGCAAATGGTCAGTGACGACTGTAATGTTAATAGATGGTGACCAATGGTCAGACGGTGAGAGTTCTCAATATAAATAAAAAGTTTATACAGACACAAACAAACATGTTAAAAAACTTGCGTATGCAGACGCAAGATTGTGTATGGAGACACAACTAATTGTGTAAAAGAAAGTATGTACAATGCATAAACACCGTGCTTTTGAAATACATGTACAGTATGAGCGTAAGAGTTCCCGTGACATTCACTTTATTATAATATTTTTCTTTGTTATACCTTCAATGGAAAGGTGCACACAGGTTTCACGTAAATCTTGCCTTGTGACCTGATCGGAACTCCCTACCTGTCTACTGCATGAACTGTGCAGGCTCCCAGGGGGGAAGTGGAAAGTGGGATGGGGGTAGGGCAAGGCAGTGGAAAATACCGCGTTCAAAGAACGGGCCAATGCTGATGGAGCGTCAGAATCCCCTAGCTAAAATACACAGGGTCGATAGGGATAAGCGAGGTCTATGCACATAACGATACACCAGACCCCATCGCATCACAAAGTGACAAAATGTCCGAGGCACATGAACCCCCGCCTTGTAGCATTATGTGCATAGACCTTGCTTAACCCTATCGCCCCTGTGTATTTAGCTAGGGGATTCCAACGCTCCTTCAGCACTGCCCCATAGCCTGCAAAACCTATGCCGTCACTCACTCCATAGCTGAGTGCTGACACAAGGCGGATGTTCATGTGCCTTGGACATTTTGTCACTTTGTGATGCGATGGGGTCTGGGGTATCGTTAAGTGCATAGACCTCGTTATCCCTATCGACCCTGTGTATTTTAGCTAGGGGGTTCTGACGCTCCTTTAGCATTGCCCCATGACCTACAAAATCTGTGCTGTTTCTTGCTCCATAGCCGAGGGCCTCCATGGGGCAAGGAGTCACAGGCGGTAGCCATTTCAATTGAGTCTGCCTTGCTACAGAATTGTATGTATACCATATGGTGCATAGAACCTTAACAGTACAACCGCTCCTGCAGCTTTGCCCTGGTTTATGTGAATAACTCCCTCCATGTCTACTGCATGACCTGTGCAGGCTCCCGGGGGGAAGGGCGATGGGCTAGCGGGAGGCAGTGGAAAATACCGTGCTTTTGAAATGTAAGTACTGTAAAAATCCGAGTCCCCAGTATGTTCTTCTAGTGTACTAATTAGCACGAACAGCTTGTAACGTACAGTGGCAAGTTTAATCTTTCTATGTATAATGGAGAGATAAAAGCTCCTCCCTAAGTTCCTAGATGCCAAATCACCATCCTTAGTATCTCTGTACAGTATGTTCTACTAGTGTACTAATTAGCACGAACAGCTTTTAACTGGATGCCAAGTCACCGTACTTAGTATCTCTGTACAGTATGTTCTACTATGGTACTAAATAGCACGAACAGCTTGTAACGTACAGCGGCAAGTTTAATCTTTCTATGTATAATGGAGAGAGATAAAAGCTCCTCAGTAAGTTCCTGGATGCCAAATCACCTTCCTTAGTATCTATGTATAGTATTTTCCACTAGTGTACTAAATAGCACAAACAGCTTGTAACGTACAGTGGCAAGTTTAATCTTTCTATGTATAATGGAGAGAGATAAAAGCTCCTCAGTAAGTTCCTGGATGCCAAATCACTGTCCTTAGTATCTCTGTAAAGTATATTCTATTAGGGTACTAATTAGCACGAACAGCTTGTAATGTACAGCGGCAAGTTTAAATTATTCTATGTATAATGGAGAGAGATAAAAGCTCCTCAGTAAGTTCCTGGATGCCAAATCACCGTCCTTAATATTTATGTATAGTATTTTCTACTAGTGTACTAATTAGCACGAACAGCTTGTAACATACAGTGGCAAGTTTAATCTTTCTATGTATAATGGAGAAAGATAAAAGCTCCTCAGTAAATTCCTGGTTGCCAAATCACCATCCTTAGTTTCTCTGTATAGTATTTTCTATTAGGGTACTAATTAGCATGAACAGCTAATTAGTACCCTAATAGAACATACTGTACAGAGATACTAAGTACGGTGATTTGGCATCCAGGAACTTACTGAGGAGCTTTTATCTCTCTCCATTATACATAGAAAGATTAAACTTGCCACTGTACGTTACAAGCTGTTCGTGCTAATTAGTACCCTAATAGAACATACTGTACAGAGATACTAAGTACGGTGATTTGGCATCTAGTTAAAAGCTGTTCGTGCTAATTAGTACACTAGTAGAACATACTGTACAGAGATACTAAGGATGGTGATTTGGCATCTAGGAACTTCCAGAGGAGCTTTTATCTCTCTCCATTATTCATAGAATGATTAAACTTACCACTGTACGTTACAAGCTGTTCGTGCTAATTAGTACACTAGTTGAACATACTGTACAGAGATACTAAGGATGGTGATTTGGCATCTAGGAACTTACAGAGAAGCTTTTATCTCTCTCCATTATACATAGAAATATTAAACTTGCTACAGTACGTTACAAGCTGTTCGTGCTATTTAGTACACTAGTAGAACATAGAGTACAGAGATACTAAGGACGGTAATTTGGCACCCAGGAACTTAGGGAGGAGCTTTTATCTCTTTCCATTATACTTAGAAAGATTACAATGGAGAGAGATTAAAGCTCCTCTCTAAATTCGTGGATGCCAAATCACTGTACTTAGTATCTGTGTACAGTATGTTCTACTAGTGTACTAATTAGCACGAACAGTTTGTAACGTACAGTGGCAAGTGTAATTTTTCTAAGTATAATGGAGAGAGATAAAAACTCCTCCCTATGTTCCTGGATGTCAAATTACCATGCTTAGCATTTCTGTACAGTATTTCCTATCTAGCCAGAAACCCTGCATCCTGTGCAAGCTAGGCGGACAACTGGAGGGGACCCAAAACACGGTTGCTTCCTGTTTCCCTTTCCAGTGTCATATAAACTAGTGGTTGGTCTTCTCCGAAAGCCAAGAGTCTCCTCTTTTGTATGGTACCAGTCCTGAGTCTCTGGGATACCCAGAACCAGAGATATCAGTACGCAAAGTGGACCCATTTTCCCATAGACTATAATGGGCCCGTTAATTCAGACCCACCATGGGTTCCGGCGCTTGCCATGAGCCTTGTGGGGGTCACAGAAACTTGAGGTTGGTACACTCTGGTAGCTAATTGTCTCCCCTTCCATACCAACCTAGCGATGAAGGCTCCCACCTCCCATGCTGAGAGTCCCAAAGTGCCAACCTTTTTTTTTATATGTTCCCGTGACATTCATTTTATTATTATTTTTTCTTTGTTATACATTCAATGAAAGGGTGCACACAGGTTTCACATAAATCAAAGTAAATCTGCAGCAGCGATTCATTCCGCTATATACAAATACACAGCGGTAATGAGTATAAATTAGTGTATTCCGACGCAACTAACTGAGAAACACAGTACTTTAGATCGTCAACATTTGTGTATTGTACCTGACCTGAACTCCCTCCCTGTCCACTGCATGACCTGTGCAGGCTCCCAGGGGGGAAGGGCGATGGGGGTAGGGAGAGGTGGTGGAAAATACTGTGCTTTTAAAATACAGTATTAGCGTCCGAGTCCCCTAAGGCATAAACCAACACCAATGGGAAGGAAGTGCCAACCTTTTTTTAATGTGTTCCTGTAACATTCACTTTATTATTATTTTTTTCTTTGTTATACATTCAATGGAAGGGTGCACACATTTTTCACATAAATCAGAGTGGGCGGGGGATTTTCCTACATATAGTAGTATACTGTTGCACATGTCTTGTAACCTGATCGGAACTCCCTCCCTGTCTACTGGATGTACTTTGCAGGCTCCCAGGGGGGAATCGGAAAGTGGGATGGGGGTAGGGTGAGGCAGTGGAAAATACAGTGTTCAAAGAAAAGGCATAATCAAAACCATGGGGAACTTTGCGGTGTATCGTTATGTGCAAAGACCTCGCTTATCCCTATCACCCCTGTGTATTTTAGCTAGGGTATTCTGACGCTCCTTCAGCATTACCCCGTAGCCTGCAAAATCTTTGCTGTTACTTGCAAAATCTTTGCTGTTACTTGCTCCATAGCCGAGTGCCTCCATGGAGCTAGGAGTCACAGGCGGTAGCCATTTCAATTGAGTCTGCCCTGCTATAGAATTGTATGTGTACCGTACGGTGCATAGAACCTTGACAGTAGAAACTCTCCTGCAGCTTTGCCCTGCTTTATGTAAAACTTGTGCTTTGTCAGTTTGCTATGCGATCGAGCCCGGTGTAACGTAATGTGCATAGACCTCGCTTATCTCTATCGCCCCTGTGTATTTTGGCTAGGGGATTGTGACGCTCCTTCAGCATTGCCCCGTAGCCTGCAAAACTTATACCATCTCTCACTCCATATCCGAGCGCTGCCTGCCACATGGTGGGGGTTCAGGGGCGGTGGCCATTTTGCCAGTGTGCTATTCTATCGAGTCCGGTGTACCGTAATGTGCATAGACCTCACTTATTCCTATCACCCCTGTGTATTTTAGCTAAGGGATTGTGATGCTCCTTCAGCATTGCCCCCATAGCCTGCAAAATCTGGACTGTTACTTGCTATGTAGCCTAGGGCCTCCATGGGGCAAGGAGTCATAGGTGGTAGCCATTTCTATTGATTCTACCCTGCTACAGAATTGTATGTGTACTGTACGGTGCATAGAACCTTAACAGTAGAACCGCTCCTGCAGCTTTGTCCTGGTTTATGTGAATAAAAATAATAATAAAGTGTCTGGAAAAAACTAACATGCATTCGTACTTTAGGAATCGAACCCGGGACTCTGAGTATAGGAAGCGGAACACTTCACCACTTCGCCGCAGACAGAGGAATAAATCCATTGGTTTTGATTATGCTGTAATGGCTATGGGATTAGGACACTAACATACTGTACAAAATTCCTACTCTCAAGAGGCAATAGTAAACTTCTAACACGTCCATTTGCGACAGTGTACACTACTGATTTTATGTTGTTTTGTCTGCAGGACTTGGACGCTCACATATTCATAAAGTACTGTAGATGGATCATATACTGTATGCTGTACTATTTGTGTCTGTACCGTATATACTGTATTAAATAATGCAGCGTAATGAGTATTTACTGTATTAAATAATGCAGCGTAATGAGTATTTACTGTATGCAGCGTAATGAGACGCCTTAGTAAAGTAGTTCTTATTATATATTTCAGTATTGTATTTTACGGGAGACCACACGCATGCGCAGTGGTGATTGTAAAAAGCGACATCTGGTGGATGATCACAGTTATTACATGTAAAGGTAACGCCAAACGCTCCTCGTGCGATTAGGTACGCCTCTCTGTGACTAGGAGCGCCTCCCTACGCCCGGGACGCTGCGTATGCTCGATCGGGACAAACGCCTCAGCCAGTCAAGATAAAGGTGGCTACATCTGTATATAACAAAAATAAAGTAAAATATTGGAACTACTTTCTGTAGTAGAAAAAAACTAACTGTTCCTCAACTTTAAACATAAATGAATTAGCGAATGAAGGTGACACATTACTCCCCATAGAACATCCATGAAAATGTAAATAAAAATTATTGTTAAACATAAAATAATTACGTTGAAGGGTCAATTGTAATAAATGTAAATACAGATCAATATCTTGACCTCAGTACGCATCATTATTAGAAATTAGAAATCTAACCGCCTGTATTCCCTCATCATGGGGGATACAGGTATAGAGATTATATACATCAATAGTGGCTAGTATACAACCTGTTGGAATGAAATCAATAGCTGACAGACAATTCAATAAAGTTGTAGTATCTTTTAGATAAGTATTTTTGGCCTGCACACAAGGTTGCAAGAAGTGGTCCAGATAAATGTTAACACATTGATCCATAGGCAATTTCCGATATGTTGATATGTCAGCAAGTTGTTGGTCAAGTTACTTGACATAATCGGCTGTATTTTGTTTGACAATGGCACCGCCCTTATCTGCCGGGCGAATAACCACATCATCATATTTGGAGAGCTTAATTAGTGCCTCCCATTATTGCTTCGATAGATTAGAAGCATGCTCAGAATGTTGTTTATTATCCTTGCGGACTTGATAATCTATGGTGTTACAGTAGGTTTTAATGGCCTGATTATGTGATGTCGGATCAAATTTAGATTTTGATTTCAAGGCCAGTGGGATGGACTCAGATGTTTTTTCGGCAGAGGTAGATGGATGTTAACTAAAGTGTTCTTTAAGTCTCAGTTGTCGACCAAGTTTAAAATGTTCAATTTTCCACTCAAATGGATTTTGATCTCGTAGTAGGGATGAAATTCAATCCCATAGATAGTATTCTGTTTTCCAATGGGGAAAAAGAGCGGTCAGATATATTGAATATCTCTTCCATCTTGAGTAAGGATGTTGTTTTAGATTTTGACCTCTGTCCATAAAATAATGACAGACCACTGTCAGATGTGTGAACGTTTCTATGTTTTTAGTGAAATATTTACGTCAGGACAATTAATAAATCAAACAGTGCTTACCTTTATATCCAGGCCCGTCTGTCCGTGGCGCCCAGTTTCCGCAGTCCTTGCTCAGAAAGATGACGTCATCACAGGAAGCCGGCCCAAGGCGTCACGGAGAGAAATCACCTGTGAGGTGATTAGCAATATAATTACCACCCCACAATACAAAAAAAACATATTTAAATGTATAATGACATTAAAAGCGGATCACCATCTGTATACTACATACCCTAAGATCCCTTATATCGAGCACAGATATGATAGGATCTTTAATCTAACCTTCATAAACCATGACTCATAGATACCTAAATGCACCCTGTATTCTAGTGTGAGAAAAGTATCCTTGAGTCAATATTGAGACACATGTCTCTGTCTAATATAATAATTGATGTTCAAATGCTAATGCAAGCAACTAGTCTGGATTCAAATTCTTAAATAAGTAAGTAAATGTATTGGTAAAAACATATCACCTTTATAGAGAGTAAAGTTCTCCCTGGGCTATAATGATGGTCAAAATGCCCCGAGCAAGGCGTTATATTTCAATATATTCATTATACATTTAATTATACATGCCTACTGTGATAACACATGATTTCTGATAGCATGATCATATTTGGACAATTGGCAAGAACAATAAGAAATATTCACGAACACATCCTTGTGATGAAGTAGTCTCTTGCTTTCAACTATGTGTCCTGGGTATAATAAATTATTTTGGAGGAAGAGACCACTATATTTGTGTATATATTGTACACTGGAAGGCAAGGCTTCCTTCCTCTGGATTGGCACTCCTCCCATTCACCCTCAGGTGTTTTAATTAGCTGGGTTCCTGCATTTCAGATCACACATTGATAAGGCCCTATTTAGAGGTAAGTCCTGTATAAATTTATAGAATGTGATAATATTAGGGATGTAAGGGACCCATGTGAAGAAGTCACCTGGCCGCGGTACATGGGCTAGCATATTTGCGCAAATGTGTGCTAAGAACTTCAATTATACTCCATGTTAATTGTGAGGGTTTATTTAAATTATTTTTATTATCAGTGTTCTTAGTGCTAAGAGTGTGCATCTGCATCTCTCTTCCTCCAACATAGTATTAGAAGCCTCAGCATGATAGCACCTCTTGATATCTTTAGTAATAGGATGTGCAATCCAGGTTCCCCCCTTTTTTCCGGTTAATAAATTATACAATAGCCATCCTAATTTCATTGTATTTAGTTGTGTGGGGGGATTCCATATTAGGAATTAAAACTGGACTTCATGAGCCTTTTGGATGTGCGTAAGTGCAATCCGAACCAGCTAACTAACTTGTTTTGTACTGGAAAGTAGGCCAAAGGTAATTTAGTCCGTATAAAGTTCATATGATTATACTTTCCAATATAATATGAATACAAAAATGGGTGAATATGCTTTTAGACTATAATGGTGAATATGAGATCACCTTACTATTGTGATTGTATAGAATCACCCTTGTGCTATATATGCATGCACGGATATACGTACTGTCCAGCAATACATATATTTGGGCCTTTAGATCATTGTCTCTGTCACAGTATTTGACACTCAACAAACATACTCAATAAATATTAAGAAATATAGTATTCTCCTAGCAGAATGTTACTCATAGTGGTATTGTACAAATCCATTTGCTGCCGATAAAATTAGATTGAAAGTGGGCAATACCCACTATAATATCCAAATATGAATGAGCTACTATACAATATATCAAAAAACAAAACATCTAACATTGTATCTATTACAGAAAATATGAAAAATCTGAATGTTCATTTAAGCCTTTTGGTGAAAGTGTATCCAAAAGGAATATCCATTTGGATTCTGCTTTTAATAGGAGCAAGCCACGATTACCACCATGGGCTAAAGGGGGTATGTGATCAATTATACAATGTTTAAGCACCGCCAGCAAGTGGCGGGCATTAAGAAAATGTCGGGCAACCGGTTGGTCACAATGCCCTGTCGTTAAGGCAGCTCTAATAGAATCCCTGTGTCCTGCCATCCTCTCTTTACAAGTGCATTCGGTCTTTCCGACATAGTGGAGACCACACGGACAGCTTAAAAGATATATATCAAATTTAGTAGAGCGAGTGACTCAGTGTCTAATTTTGAAACTTTTTCCAGTATAAGGATGGTGAAAAGTATCACCAGATATCATATGGCTGCAAGTCATGCATCCAAGGCAACGAAAGCAGCCAGGTAACGAAAGCAAGTACTAAGGAATCCACCTAAGGCCGTACTTTTTGATGCAGGGTAGTGAATGTTTGTTTTAACTAAATGGTATCAGAGGTTTTTGCCCCGTTTGTATGCTGGCATTAGTTGAGTATTGGATAGTATTGCAAGATGTTTATCTGCTTGTAAAATTGGCCATAATTTTTTACTGAGGTGATTAATATTTTTGCTTTGGGTATTGAATCTGTTGGCCCAAATCAACCTATCTTGGTCACTCTTTTTTGCCAAATTTTGTAAGGTTTTGGAGCGAGGTATACGCATTACCTTTTGTTTCAAATTTTGTAAATCACTAGATGAATATCCCCTCTCCAAAAATTTGGTAATTATGGAATCTAATCTAGACTCCAACTTAGATTCATCGCTTACAATACGTCTTACTCTCAACATTTGAGAATATGGGAGACCTTTGCATAGCAATAAAGGATGATGGATAGATCATGAAGAACGTTGTTCCTGTCTGTCAATTTAGAAAATAAATCAGTGGTGATTTTATTAATTACTTCAATATGAACATCCAGAAAATCCACCATAACAGGATTCAAGTTATAGGTAAATTTAACTGGAGACGATGAATTATTATGTTCTTCCAATAGAAGCTCCAAAGTCTCCTGTGTGCCTGTCCAAAAAATAAGTAAATCTTCTACAGATGTAGCCACCTTTATCTTGACCGATTCTCCGCCTAGACGGGCATTTAGTCACGCTAAGGCGATAGCTTAGCTTGCTGAGTTTAATCACAGGCAGGCGCGTTGAGGCGATTCTATATACTCAGCATGCATTACACATCTCCACCACTGGGTGGCTAATGCTCCACTAATCCAGTACTTTTGATCGTATAGCGGCAGATTGATCTACAGCTCTGGCAAATGGTCAGTGACGACTGTAATGTTAATAGATGGTGACCAATGGTCAGACGGTGAGAGTTCTCAATATAAATAAAAAGTTTATACAGACACAAACAAACATGTTAAAAAACTTGTGTATGCAGACGCAAGATTGTGTATGGAGACGCAACTAATTGTGTAAAAGAAAGTATGTACAATGCATAAACACCGTGCTTTTGAAATACATGTACAGTATGAGCGTAAGAGTTCCCGTGACATTCACTTTATTATAATATTTTTCTTTGTTATACCTTCAATGGAAAGGTGCACACAGGTTTCACATAAATCTTGCCTTGTGACCTGATCGGAACTCCCTACCTGTCTACTGCATGAACTGTGCAGGCTCCCATGGGGGAAGGGGAAAGTGGGATGGGGGTAAGGCAAGGGAGTGGAAAATACTGCGTTCAAAGAACGGGCCAATGCTGAAGGAGCGTCAGAATCCCCTAGCTAAAATACACAGGGTCGATAGGGATTAGCGAGGTCTATGCACATAACGATACACCAGACCCCATCGCATCACAAAGTGACAAAATGTCCGAGGCGCATGAACCCCCGCCTTGAAGCATTATGTGCATAGACCTTGCTTAACCCTATCGCCCCTGTGTATTTAGCTAGGGGATTCCAACGCTCCTTCAGCACTGCCCCATAGCCTGCAAAACCTATGCCGTCACTCGCTCCATAGCTGAGTGCTGACATAAGGCGGATGTTCATGTGCCTTGGACATTTTGTCACTTTGTGATGCGATGGGGTCTGGGGTATCGTTAAGTGCATAGACCTCGTTATCCCTATCGACCCTGTGTATTTTAGCTAGGGGATTCTGACGCTCCTTCAGCATTGCCCCATGACCTACAAAATCTGTGCTGTTACTTGCTCCATAGCCGAGGGCCTCCATGGGGCAAGGAGTCACAGGCAGTAGCCATTTCAATTGAGTCTGCCTTGCTACAGAATTGTATGTATACCATTTAACTGGATGCCAAGTCACCGTACTTAGTATCTCTGTACAGTATGTTCTATTAGGGTACTAATTAGCACGAACAGCTTGTAACGTACAGCGGCAAGTTTAATCTTTCTATGTATAATGGAGAGAGATAAAAGCTCCTCAGTAAGTTCCTGGATGCCAAATCACCTTCCTTAGTATCTATGTATAGTTTTTTCTACTAGTGTACTAAATAGCACAAACAGCTTGTAACGTAGTGGCAAGTTTAATCTTTCTATGTATAATGGAGAGAGATAAAAGCTCCTCAGTAAGTTCCTGGATGCCAAATCACTGTCCTTAGTATCTCTGTACAGTATGTTCTATTAGGGTACTAATTAGCACGAACAGCATGTAACGTACAGTGGCAAGTTTAATCTTTCTATGTATAATGTAGAGAGATAAAAGCTCCTCAGTAAATTCCTGGATGCCAAATCACCGTCCTTAGTATTTATGTATAGTATTTTCTACTAGTGTACTAATTAGCACGAACAGCTTGTAACGTACAGTGGCAAGTTTAATCTTTCTATGTATAATGTAGAGAGATAAAAGCTCCTCAGTAAATTCCTGGTTGCCAAATCACCATCCTTAGTTTCTCTGTATAGTATTTTCTATTAGGGTACTAATTAGCATGAACAGCTAATTAGTACCCTAATAGAACATACTGTACAGAGATACTAAGTATGGTGATTTGGCATCCACGAACTTACTGAGGAGCTTTTATCTCTCTCCATTATACATAGAAAGATTAAACTTGCCACTGTACGTTACAAGCTGTTCGTGCTAATTAATACCCTAATAGAACATACTGTACAGAGATACTAAGTACGGTGATTTGGCATCCAGTTAAAAGCTGTTCGTGCTAATTAGTACACTAGTAGAACATACTGTACAGAGATACTAAGGATGGTGATTTGGCATCTAGGAACTTCCAGAGGAGCTTTTATCTCTATCCATTATTCATAGAATGATTAAACTTACCACTGTACGTTACAAGCTGTTCGTGCTAATTAGTACACTAGTAGAACATACTGTACAGAGATACTAAGGATGGTGATTTGGCATCTAGGAACTTACAGAGGAGCTTTTATCTCTCTCCATTATACATAGAAATATTAAACTTGCCACTGTACGTTACAAGCTGTTCGTGCTAATTAGTACACTAGTAGAACATAGAGTACAGAGATACTAAGGACGGTAATTTGGCACCCAGGAAGTTAGGGAGGAGCTTTTATCTCTTTCCATTATACGTAGAAAGATTACAATGGAGAGAGATTAAAGCTCCTCTCTAAATTCGTGGATGCCAAATCACTGTACTTAGTATCTGTGTACAGTATGTTATACTAGTGTACTAATTAGCACGAACAGCTTGTAACGTACAGTGGCAAGTGTAATTTTTCTAAGTATAATGGAGAGAGATAAAAACTCCTCCCTATGTTCCTGGATGTCAAATTACCATGCTTAGAATTTCTGTACAGTATTTCTTATCTAGCCAGAAACCCTGCATCCTGTGCAAGCTAGGCGGACAACTGGAGGGGACCCAAAACACGGTTGCTTCCTGTTTCCCTTTACAGTGTCACATAAACTAGTGGTTGGTCTGCCCCAAAAGCCAAGAGTCTCCTCTTTTGTATGGTACCAGTCCTGAGTCTCTGGGACACCCAGAACCAGAGATATAAGTACGCAAAGTGGACCCATTTTCCCATAGACTATAATGGGCCCGTTAATTCAGACCCACCATGGGTTCCGACGCTTGCCATGAGCCTTGTGGGGGTCACAGAAACTTGAGGTTGGTACCCTCTGGTAGCTAATTGTCTCCCCTTCCATACCAATCTAGCGATGAAGGCTCTCACCTCCCATGCTGAGAGTCCCAAAGTGCCAACCTTTTTTTTTTATATGTTCCCGTGACATTCACTTTATTATTATTTTTTCTTTGTTATACATTCAATGAAAGGGTGCACACAGGTTTCACATAAATCAAAGTAAATCTGCAGCAGCGATTCATTCAGCTATATACAAATACACAGCGGTAATGAGTATAAATTAGTGTATTCCGACGCAACTGAGAAACACAGTACTTTAGATCGTCGGCATTTGTGTATTGTACCTGACCTGAACTCCCTCCCTGTCCACTGCATGACCTGTGCAGGCTCCCAGGGGGGAAGGGCGATGGGGGTAGGGAGAGGCGGTGGAAAATACTGTGCTTTTGAAATACAAGTATTAGCGTCCGAATCCCCTAAGGCATAAACCAACACCAATGGGAAGGAAGTGCCAACCTTTTTTTAATGTGTTTCTGTAACATTCACTTTATTATTATTTTATCTTTGTTATACATTCAATGGAAGGGTGCACACAGGTTTCACATAAATCAGAGTGGGCGGGGGATTTTCCTACATACAGTAGTATACTGTTGCACATGTCTTGTAACCTGATCGGAACTCCCTCCCTGTCTACTGGATGTACTTTGCAGGTTCCCAGGGGGGAATCGGAAAGTGGGATGGGGGTAGGGTGAGGCAGTGGAAAATACAGTGTTCAAAGAAAAGGCATAATCAAAACCATGGGGAACTTTGCGGTGTATCGTTATGTGCAAAGACCTCGCTTATCCCTATCACCCCTGTGTATTTTAGCTAGGGGATTCTGACGCTCCTTCAGCATTGCCCCGTAGCCTGCAAAATCTTTGCTGTTACTTGCAAAATCTTTGCTGTTACTTGCTCCATAGCCGAGTGCCTCCATGGAGCTAGGAGTCACAGGCGGTAGCCATTTCAATTGAGTCTGCCCTGCTATAGAATTGTATGTGTACCGTACGGTGCATAGAACCTTGACAGTAGAAACTCTCCTGCAGCTTTGCCCTGCTTTATGTAAAACTTGTGTTTTGTCAGTTTGCTATGCGATCGAGCCCGGTGTAATGTAATGTGCATAGACCTCGCTTATCTCTATCGCCCCTGTGTATTTTGGCTAGGGGATTGTGACGCTCCTTCAGCATTGCCCCGTAGCCTGCAAAACTTATACCATCTCTCACTCCATATCCGAGCGCTGCCTGCCACATGGTGGGGGTTCAGGGGCGGTGGCCATTTTGCCAGTGTGCTATGCGATCGAGTCCGGTGTACCGTAATGTGCATAGACCTCACTTATTCCTATCACCCCTGTGTATTTTAGCTAAGGGATTGTGATGCTCCTTCAGCATTGCCCCCATAGCCTGCAAAATCTGGACTGTTACTTGCTATGTAGCCTAGGGCCTCCATGGGGCAAAGAGTCATAGGTGGTAGCCATTTCTATTGAGTCTACCCTGCTACAGAATTGTATGTGTACTGTACGGTGCATAGAACCTTAACAGTAGAACCGCTCCTGCAGCTTTGTCCTGGTTTATGTGAATAAAAATAATAATAAAGTGTCTGGAAAAAACTAACATGCATTCGTACTTTAGGAATCGAACCCGGGACTCTGAGTATAGGAAGCGGACACTTCACCACTTCGCCGCAGACAGATGAATAAATCCACTGGTTTTGATTATGCTGTAATGGCTATGGGATTAGGACACTAACATACTGTACAAAATTCCTAATCTCAAGAGGCAATAGTGAACTTCTAACACATCCATTTGCGACAGTGTACACTACTGATTTTATGTTGTTTTGTCTGCAGGACTTGGACGCTCACATATTCATAAAGTACTGTAGATGGATCATATACTGTATCCTGTACTATTTGTATCTGTACCGTATATACTGTATTAAATAATGCAGCGTAATGAGTATTTACTGTATTAAATAATGCAGCATAATGAGTATTTACTGTATGCAGCGTAATGAGACGCCTTAGTAAAGTAGTTCTTATTATATATTTCAGTATTGTATTTTATGGGAGACCACATGCATGCGCAGTGGTGATTGTAAAAAGCGACATCTGGTGGATGATCACAGGTATTACATGTAAAGGTAACGCCAAACGCTCCTCGTGCGATTAGGTACGCCTCTCTGTGACTTGGAGCGCCTCCCTACGCCCCGGGACGCTGCGCATGCTCGATCGGGACAAACGCCTCAGCCAGTCAAGATAAAGGTGGCTACATCTATATATAACAAAAATAAAGTAAAATATTGGAACTACTTTCTGTAGTAGAAAAAAACTAACTGTTCCTCAACTTTAAACATAAATGAATTAGTGAATGAAGGTGACACATTACTCCCCATAGAATATCCTTGAAAATGTAAATAAAAATTATTGTTAAACATAAAATAATTACGTTGAAGGGTCATTTGTAATAAATGTAAATACAGATCAATATCTTGACCTCAGTACGCATCATTATTAGAAATTAGAAATCTAACCGCCTGTATTCCCTCATCATGGGGGATACAGGTATAGAGATTATATACATCAATAGTGGCTAGTATACAACCTGTTGGAATGAAATCAATAGCTGACAGACAATTCAATAAAGTTGTAGTATCTTTTAGATAAGTTTTTTTGGCCTGCACACAAGGTTGCAAGAAGTGGTCCAGAAAAATGTTAACACATTGATCCATAGGCAATTTCCGATATGTTGATATGTCAGCGAGTTGTTGGTCAAGTTACTTGACATAATCGGCTGTATTTTGTTTGACAATGGCACCACCCTTATCTGCCGGGCGAATAACCACATCATCATATTTGGAGAGCTTAATTAGTGCCTCCCATTCCTGCTTCGATAGATTAGAAGCATGCTCAGAATGTTGTTTATCATCCTTGCGGACTTGATAAGCTATGGTGTTACAGTAGGTTTTAATGGCCTGATTATGTGATGTCGGATCAAATTTAGATTTTGATTTCAAGGCCAGTGGGATGGACTCAGATGTTTTTTCGGCAGAGGTAGATGGATGTTAACTAAAGTGTTCTTTAAGTCTCAGTTGTCGACCAAGTTTAAAATGTTCAATTTTCCACTCAAATGGATTTTGATCTCGTAGTAGGGATGACATTCAATCCCATAGATAGTATTCTGTTTTCCAATGGGAAAAAAGAGCGGTCAGATATATTGAATATCTCTTCCATCTTGAGTAAGGATGTTTCAGATTTTGACCTCTGTCCATAAAATAATGACAGACCACTGTCAGATGTGTGAACGTTTCTATGTTTTTAGTGAAACATTTTCGTCAGGACAATTAATAAATCAAACAGTGCTTACCTTTATATCCACGCCCGTCTGTCCGTGGCGCCCAGCTTCCGCAGTCCTTGCTCACAAAGATGACGTCATCACAGGAAGCCGTCCCAAGGCGTCACGGAGAGAAATCACCTGTGAGGTGATTAGCAATATAATTACCACCCCACAATACCAAAAAACATATTTAAATGTATAATGACATTAAAAGCGGATCACCATCTGTATACTACATACCCTAAGATCCCTCATATCGAGCACAAATATGATAGGATCTTTAATCTAACCTTAATAAACCATGACTCATAGATACCTAAATGCACCCTGTATTCTAGTTAGAGATGAGCGCCTGAAATTTTTCGGGTTTTGTGTTTTGGTTTTGGGTTCGGTTCCGCGGCCGTGTTTTGGGTTCGAACGCGTTTTGGCAAAACCTCACTGAATTTTTTTTGTCGGATTCGGGTGTGTTTTGGATTCGGGTGTTTTTTTCAAAAAACACTAAAAAACAGCTTAAATCATAGAATTTGGGGGTCATTTTGATCCCAAAGTATTATTAACCTCAAAAACCATAATTTACACTCATTTTCAGTCTATTCTGAATACCTCACACCTCACAATATTATTTTTAGTCCTAAAATTTGCACCGAGGTCGCTGTGTGAGTAAGATAAGCGACCCTAGTGGCCGACACAAACACCGGGCCCATCTAGGAGTGGCACTGCAGTGTCACGCAGGATGTCCCTTCCAAAAAACCCTCCCCAAACAGCACATGACGCAAAGAAAAAAAGAGGTGCAATGAGGTAGCTGTGTGAGTAAGATTAGCGACCCTAGTGGCCGACACAAACACCGGGCCCATCTAGGAGTGGCACTGCAGTGTCACGCAGGATGGCCCTTCCAAAAAACCCTCCCCAAACAGCACATGACGCAAAGAAAAAAAGAGGCGCAATGAGGTAGCTGTGTGAGTAAGATTAGCGACCCTAGTGGCCGACACAAACACCGGGCCCATCTAGGAGTGGCACTGCAGTGTCACGCAGGATGTCCCTTCCAAAAAACCCTCCCCAAACAGCACATGACGCAAAGAAAAAAAGAGGCGCAATGAGGTAGCTGTGTGAGTAAGATTAGCGACCCTAGTGGCCGACACAAACACCGGGCCCATCTAGGAGTGGCACTGCAGTGTCACGCAGGATGTCCCTTCCAAAAAACCCTCCCCAAACAGCACATGACGCAAAGAAAAAAAGAGGCGCAATGAGGTAGCTGACTGTGTGAGTAAGATTAGCGACCCTAGTGGCCGACACAAACACCGGGCCCATCTAGGAGTGGCACTGCAGTGTCACGCAGGATGTCCCTTCCAAAAAACCCTCCCCAATCAGCACATGATGCAAAGAAAAAGAAAAGAAAAAAGAGGTGCAAGATGGAATTGTCCTTGGGCCCTCCCACCCACCCTTATGTTGTATAAACAAAACAGGACATGCACACTTTAACCAACCCATCATTTCAGTGACAGGGTCTGCCACACGACTGTGACTGATATGACGGGTTGGTTTGGACCCCCCCCCAAAAAAGAAGCAATTAATCTCTCCTTGCACAAACTGGCTCTACAGAGGCAAGATGTCCACCTCATCTTCACCCTCCGATATATCACCGTGTACATCCCCCTCCTCACAGATTATCAATTCGTCCCCACTGGAATCCACCATCTCAGCTCCCTGTGTACTTTGTGGAGGCAATTGCTGCTGGTCAATGTCTCCGCGGAGGAATTGATTATAATTCATTTTAATGAACATCATCTTCTCCACATTTTCTGGATGTAACCTCGTACGCCGATTGCTGACAAGGTGAGCGGCGGCACTAAACACTCTTTCGGAGTACACACTTGTGGGAGGGCAACTTAGGTAGAATAAAGCCAGTTTGTGCAAGGGCCTCCAAATTGCCTCTTTTTCCTGCCAGTATAAGTACGGACTGTGTGACGTGCCTACTTGGATGCGGTCACTCATATAATCCTCCACCATTCTATCAATGTTGAGAGAATCATATGCAGTGACAGTAGACGACATGTCCGTAATCGTTGTCAGGTCCTTCAGTCCGGACCAGATGTCAGCATCAGCAGTCGCTCCAGACTGCCCTGCATCACCGCCAGCGGGTGGGCTCGGAATTCTGAGCCTTTTCCTCGCACCCCCAGTTGCGGGAGAATGTGAAGGAGGAGATGTTGACAGGTCGCGTTCCGCTTGACTTGACAATTTTGTCACCAGCAGGTCTTTCAACCCCAGCAGACCTGTGTCTGCCGGAAAGAGAGATCCAAGGTAGGCTTTAAATCTAGGATCGAGCACGGTGGCCAAAATGTAGTGCTCTGATTTCAACAGATTGACCACCCGTGAATCCTTGTTAAGCGAATGAAGGGCTGCATCCACAAGTCCCACATGCCTGGCGGAATCGCTCCCTTTTAGCTCCTTCTTCAATGCCTCCAGCTTCTTCTGCAAAAGCCTGATGAGGGGAATGACCTGACTCAGGCTGGCAGTGTCTGAACTGACTTCACGTGTGGCAAGTTCAAAGGGCATCAGAACCTTGCACAACGTTGAAATCATTCTCCACTGCACTTGAGACAGGTGCATTCCACCTCCTATATCGTGCTCAATTGTATAGGCTTAAATGGCCTTTTGCTGCTCCTCCAACCTCTGAAGCATATAGAGGGTTGAATTCCACCTCGTTACCACTTCTTGCTTCAGATGATGGCAGGGCAGGTTCAGTAGTTTTTGGTGGTGCTCCAGTCTTCTGTACGTGGTGCCTGTACGCCGAAAGTGTCCCGCAATTCTTCTGGCCACCGACAGCATCTCTTGCACGCCCCTGTCGTTTTTTAAAAAATTCTGCACCACCAAATTCAAGGTATGTGCAAAACATGGGACGTACTGGAATTTGCCCATATTTAATGCACACACAATATTGCTGGCGTTGTCCGATGCCACAAATCCACAGGAGAGTCCAATTGGGGTAAGCCATTCCGCGATGATCTTCCTCAGTTGCCGTAAGAGGTTTTCAGCTGTGTGCGTATTCTGGAAAGCGGTGATACAAAGCGTAGCCTGCCTAGGAAAGAGTTGGCGTTTGCGAGATGCTGCTACTGGTGCCGCCGCTGCTGTTCTTGCGGCGGGAGTCCATACATCTACCCAGTGGGCTGTCACAGTCATATAGTCCTGACCCTGCCCTGCTCCACTTGTCCACATGTCCGTGGTTAAGTGGACATTGGGTACAACTGCATTTTTTAGGACACTGGTGAGTCTTTTTCTGACGTCCGTGTACATTCTCGGTATCGCCTGCCTAGAGAAGTGGAACCTAGATGGTATTTGGTAACGGGGGCACACTGCCTCAATAAATTGTCTAGTTCCCTGTGAACTAACGGCGGATACCGGACGCACGTCTAACACCAACATAGTTGTCAAGGCCTCAGTTATCCGCTTTGCAGTAGGATGACTGCTGTGATATTTCATCTTCCTCGCAAAGGACTGTTGAACAGTCAATTGCTTACTGGAAGTAGTACAAGTGGGCTTACGACTTCCCCTCTGGGATGACCATCGACTCCCAGCGGCAACAACAGCAGCGCCAGCAGCAGTAGGCGTTACACGCAAGGATGCATCGGAGGAATCCCAGGCAGGAGAGGACTCGTCAGAATTGCCAGTGACATGGCCTGCAGGACTATTGGCATTCCTGGGGAAGGAGGAAATTGACACTGAGGGAGTTGGTGGGGTGGTTTGCGTGAGCTTGGTTACAAGAGGAAGGGATTTACTGGTCAGTGGACTGCTTCCGCTGTCACCCAAAGTTTTTGAACTTGTCACTGACTTATTATGAATGCGCTGCAGGTGACGTATAAGGGAGGATGTTCCGAGGTGGTTAACGTCCTTACCCCTACTTATTACAGCTTGACAAAGGGAACACACGGCTTGACACCTGTTGTCCGCATTTCTGGTGAAATACCTCCACACCGAAGAGCTGATTTTTTTGGTATTTTCACCTGGCATGTCAACGGCCATATTCCTCCCACGGACAACAGGTGTCTCCCCGGGTGCCTGACTTAAACAAACCACCTCACCATCAGAATCCTCCTGGTCAATTTCCTCCCCAGCGCCAGCAACACCCATATCCTCCTCATCCTGGTGTACTTCAACACTGACATCTTCAATCTGACTATCAGGAACTGGACTGCGGGTGCTCCTTCCAGCACTTGCAGGGGGCGTGCAAATGGTGGAAGGCGCATGCTCTTCACGTCCAGTGTTGGGAAGGTCAGGCATCGCAACCGACACAATTGGACTCTCCTTGTGGATTTGGGATTTCGAAGAATGCACAGTTCTTTGCTGTGCTGCTTTTGCCAGCTTGAGTCTTTTCATTTTTCTAGCGAGAGGCTGAGTGCTTCCATCCTCATGTGAAGCTGAACCACTAGCCATGAACATAGCCCAGGGCCTCAGCCGTTCCTTGCCACTCCGTGTGGTAAATGGCATATTGGCAAGTTTACGCTTCTACTCCGACAATTTTATTTTAGGTTTTGGAGTCCTTTTTTTTCTGATATTTGGTGTTTTGGATTTGACATGCTCTGTACTATGACATTGGGCATCGGCCTTGGCAGACGACGTTGCTGGCATTTCATCGTCTCGGCCATGACTAGTGGCAGCAGCTTCAGCACGAGGTGGAAGTGGATCTTGATCTTTCCCTAATTTTGGAACCTCAACATTTTTGTTCTCCATATTTTAATAGGCACAACTAAAAGGCACCTCAGGTAAACAATGGAGATGGATACTAGTATACAATTATGGACTGCCTGCCGACTGCAGACACAGAGGTAGCCACAGCCGTGAACTACCGTACTGTACTGTGTCTGCAGCTAATATAGACTGGTTGATAAAAAGAAGATGTCTATGTAACTATGTATGTATAAAGAAGACTGAAAAAAATCCACGGTTAGGTGGTATACAATTATGGACGGACTGCCTGCCGAGTGCAGACACAGAGGTAGCCACAGCCGTGAACTACCGTACTGTACTGTGTCTGCAGCTAATATAGACTGGTTGATAAAGAGAAGATGTCTATGTAACTATGTATGTATAAAGAAGAATGAAAAAAAACCACGGTTAGGTGGTATACAATTATGGACGGACTGCCTGCCGAGTGCAGACACAGAGGTAGCCACAGCCGTGAACTACCGTACTGTACTGTGTCTGCAGCTAATATAGACTGGTTGATAAAGAGAAGATGTCTATGTAACTATGTATGTATAAAGAAGAATGAAAAAAATCCACGGTTAGGTGGTATTACAATTATGGACGGACTGCCTGCCGAGTGCAGAGACACAGAGGTAGCCACAGCCGTGAACTACCGTACTGTGTCTGCTGCGACTGGATGATAAATGATATAAAAAATATATATATATCACTACTGCAGCCGGACAGGTATATATTATATATTATATAATGACGGACCTGCTGGACACTGTCTGTCAGCAGAATGAGTTTTATTTTTATAGAATAAAAAAAAAAAAAACACACAAGTGAAGTCACACGACGAGTGTTTAACTTTTTCAGGCAATCACAATATAAGTATACTACTAACTATACTGGTGGTCAGTGTGGTCAGGTCACTGGTCAGTCACACTGGCAGTGGCACTCCTGCAGCAAAAGTGTGCACTGTTTAATTTTAATATAATATGTACTCCTGGCTCCTGCTATAACCTATAACGCACTGCAGTAGTGCTCCCCAGTCTCCCCCACAATTATAAGCTGTGTGAGCTGAGCAGTCAGACAGATATATAATATATATAGATGATGCAGCACACTGGCCTGAGCCTGAGCAGTGCACACAGATATGGTATGTGACTGACTGAGTCACTGTGTGTATCGCTTTTTTCAGGCAGAGAACGGATATATTAAATAAACTGCACTGTGTGTCTGGTGGTCACTCACTATATAATATATTATGTACTCCTGGCTCCTGCTATAACCTATAACTGGCACTGCAGTAGTGCTCCCCAGTCTCCCCCACAATTATAAGCTGTGTGAGCTGAGCAGTCAGACAGATATATATAATATTATATATAGATAATAGATGATGCAGCACACTGGCCTGAGCCTGAGCAGTGCACACAGATATGGTATGTGACTGACTGAGTCACTGTGTGTATCGCTTTTTTCAGGCAGAGAACGGATATATTAAATAAACTGCACTGTGTGTCTGGTGGTCACTCACTATATAATATATTATGTACTCCTGGCTCCTGCTATAACCTATAACTGGCACTGCAGTAGTGCTCCCCAGTCTCCCCCACAATTATAAGCTGTGTGAGCTGAGCAGTCAGACAGATATATATAATATTATATATAGATAATAGATGATGCAGCACACTGGCCTGAGCCTGAGCAGTGCACACAGATATGGTATGTGACTGACTGAGTCACTGTGTGTATCGCTTTTTTCAGGCAGAGAACGGATATATTAAATAAACTGCACTGTGTGTCTGGTGGTCACTCACTATATAATATATTATGTACTCCTGGCTCCTGCTATAACCTATAACTGGCACTGCAGTAGTGCTCCCCAGTCTCCCCCACAATTATAAGCTGTGTGAGCTGAGCAGTCAGACAGATATATATAATATTATATATAGATAATAGATGATGCAGCACACTGGCCTGAGCCTGAGCAGTGCACACAGATATGGTATGTGACTGACTGAGTCACTGTGTGTATCGCTTTTTTCAGGCAGAGAACGGATATATTAAATAAACTGCACTGTGTGTCTGGTGGTCACTCACTATATAATATATTATGTACTCCTGGCTCCTGCTATAACCTATAACTGGCACTGCAGTAGTGCTCCCCAGTCTCCCCCACAATTATAAGCTGTGTGAGCTGAGCAGTCAGACAGATATATATAATATTATATATAGATAATAGATGATGCAGCACACTGGCCTGAGCCTGAGCAGTGCACACAGATATGGTATGTGACTGAGTCACTGTGTGCTGTGTATCGCTTTTTTCAGGCAGAGAACGGATTATAAAGTAAACTGCACTGTCCTCACTAGTAAACTCTCTCCACTCAGTCTCTACACTTCTACAGTAACAGTACTCCTCCTAGTCAGCTCCAGTAAATCTCTCTCAGTCTCTTATAATCTAAATGGAGAGGACGCCAGCCACGTCCTCTCCCTATCAATCTCAATGCACGTGTGAAAATGGCGGCGACGCGCGGCTCCTTATATAGAATCCGAGTCTCACGATAGAATCCGAGCCTTGCGAGAATCCGACAGCGTCATGATGACGTTCGGGCGCGCTCGGGTTAACCAAGCAAGGCGGGAAGATCCGAGTCGCTCGGACCCGTGAAAAAAAACATGAAGTTCTGGCGGATTCGGATTCAGAGAAACCGAACCCGCTCATCTCTAATTCTAGTGTGAGAAAAGTATCCTTGAGTCAATATTGAGACACATGTCTCTGTCTAATATAATAATTGATGTTCAAATGCTAATGCAAGCAACTAGTCTGGATTCAAATTCTTAAATAAGTAAGTAAATGTATTGGTAAAAACATATCACCTTTATAGAGAGTAAAGTTCTCCCTGGGCTATAATGATGGTCAAAATGCCCCGAGCAAGGCGTTATATTTCAATATATTCATTATACATTTAATTATACATGCCTACTGTGATAACACATGATTTCTGATAGCATGATCATATTTGGACAATTGGCAAGAACAATAAGAAATATTCACGAACACATCCTTGTGATGAGGTTGTCTCTTGCTTTCAACTATGTGTCCTGGGGGATAATAAATTATACAATAGCCATCCTAATTTCATTGTATTTAGTTGTGTGGGGGGATTCCATTTTAGGAATTAAAACTGTACTTCATGAGCCTTTTGGATGTGCGTAAGTGCAATCCAAACCAGCTAACTAACTTGTTTTGTACTGGAAAGTAGGCCAAAGGTAATTTAGTCTGTATAAAGTTCATATGATTATACTTTCCTATATAATATGAATACAAAAATGGGTGAATATGCTTTTAGACTATAATGGTGAATATGAGATCACCTTACTATTGTGATTGTATAGAATCACCCTTGTGCTATATATGCATGCACGGATAAACGTACTGTCCAGCAATACATATATTTGGGCCTTTAGATCATTGTCTCTGTCACAGTATTTGACACTCAACAAAAATACTAAATAAATATTAAGAAATATAGTCTTCTCCTAGCAGAATGTTACTCATAGTGATATTGTACAAATCCATTTGCTGCCGATAAAATTAGATTGAAAGTGGGCAATACCCACTATAATATCCAAATATGAATGAGCTACTATACAATATATCAAAAAAACAAAACATCTAACATTGTATCTATTACAGAAAATATGAAAAACTTGAATGTTCATTTAAGCCTTTTGGTGAAAGTGTATCCAAAAGGAATATCCATTTGGATTCTGCTTTTAATAGGAGCAAGCCACGATTACCACCACGGGGGTAAAGGGGGTATGTGATCAATTATACAATGTTTAAGCACCGCCAGCAAGTGGCGGGCATTAAGAAAATGTCGGGCAACCGGTTGGTCACAATGCCCTGTCGTTAAGGCAGCTCTAATAGAAGCCATGTGTCCCGCCATCCTCTCTTTACAAGTGCATTCGGTCTTCCCGACATAGTGGAGACCACACGGACAGCTTAAAAGATATATCGCAAATTTAGTAGAGTGAGTGACTCAGTGTCTAATTTTGAAACTTTTTCCAGTATAAGGATGGTGAAAAGTGTTACCAGATATCATATGGCTGCACGTCATGCATCCAAGGCAACGAAAGCAGCCAGGCTTAGAAGTACTAAGGAATCCACCTAAGGCCGTACTTTTTGATGCAGGGTAGTGAATGTTTGTTTTAACTAAATGGTATCAGAGGTTTTTGCCCCGTTTGTATGCTGGCATTAGTTGAGTATTGGATAGTATTGCAAGATGTTTATCTGCTTGTAAAATTGGCCAGAATTTTTTACTGAGGTGATTAATATTTTTGATTTGGGTATTGAATCTGTTGGCCCAAATCAACCTATCTTGGTCACTCTTTTTTGCCAAATTTTGTAAGGTTTTGGAGCGAGGTATACGCATTACCTTTTGTTTCAAATTTTGTAAATCACTAGATGAATATCCCCTCTCCAAAAATTTGGTAATTAAGGAATCTAATCTAGACTCCAACTTAGATTCATCGCTTACAATACGTCTTACTCTCAACATTTGAGAATATGGGAGACCTTTGCATAGCAATAAAGGATGATGGATAGATCATGAAGAACGTTGTTCCTGTCTGTCAATTTAGAAAATAAATCAGTGGTGATTTTATTAATTACTTCAATATGAACATCCAGAAAATCCACCATAACAGGATTCAAGTTATATGTAAATTTAACTGGAGACGATGAGTTATTATGTTCTTCCAATAGAAGCTCCAAAGTCTCCTGTGTGCCTGTCCAAAAAATAAGTAAATCTTCTATATAATGAAAATAAAGTAAAATATTGGAACTACTTTCTATAGTAGAAAAAACTAACTGTTCCTCAACTTTAAACATAAATGAATTAGCGAATGAAGGTGATACATTACTCCAAATAGAACATCCTTGAAAATGTAAATAAAAATTATTGTTAAATATAAAATAATTACGTTGAAGGGTCAATTGTAATAAATGTAAATACAGATCAATATCTGGACCTCAGTACGCATCTTTATTAGAAATTAGAAATCTAACCGCCTGTATTCCCTCATCATGGGGGATACAGGTATAGAGATTATATACATCAATAGTGGCTAGTATACAACCTGTTGGAATGAAATCAATAGCTGACAGACAATTCAATAAAGTTGTAGTATCTTTTAGATAAGTTTTTTTGGCCTGCACACAAGGTTGCAAGAAGTGGTCCAGAAAAATGTTAACACATTGATCCATAGGCAATTTCCGATATGTTGATATGTCAGCGAGTTGTTGGTCAAGTTACTTGACATAATCGGCTGTATTTTGTTTGACAATGGCACCACCCTTATCTGCCGGGCGAATAACCACATCATCATATTTGGAGAGCTTAATTAGTGCCTCCCATTCCTGCTTCGATAGATTAGAAGCATGCTCAGAATGTTGTTTATCATCCTTGCGGACTTGATAAGCTATGGTGTTACAGTAGGTTTTAATGGCCTGATTATGTGATGTCGGATCAAATTTAGATTTTGATTTCAAGGCCAGTGGGATGGACTCAGATGTTTTTTCGGCAGAGGTAGATGGATGTTAAAAAAAGTGTTCTTTAAGTCTCAGTTGTCGACCAAGTTTAAAATGTTCAATTTTCCACTCAAATGGATTTTGATCTCGTAGTAGGGATGACATTCAATCCCATAGATAGTATTCTGTTTTCCAATGGGAAAAAAGAGCGGTCAGATATATTGAATATCTCTTCCATCTTGAGTAAGGATGTTTTAGATTTTGACCTCTGTCCATAAAATAATGACAGACCACTGTCAGATGTGTGAACGTTTCTATGTTTTTAGTGAAACATTTTCGTCAGGACAATTAATAAATCAAACAGTGCTTACCTTTATATCCACGCCCGTCTGTCCGTGGCGCCCAGCTTCCGCAGTCCTTGCTCACAAAGATGACGTCATCACAGAAAGCCGGCCCAAGGCGTCACGGAGAGAAATCACCTGTGAGGTGATTAGCAATATAATTACCACCCCACAATACAAAAAAAAAACATATTTAAATGTATAATGACATTAAAAGCGGATCACCATCTGTATACTACATACCCTAAGATCCCTCATATCGAGCACAGATATGATAGGATCTTTAATCTAACCTTAATAAACCATGAGTCATAGATACCTAAATGCACCCTGTATTCTAGTGTGAGAAAAGTATCCTTGAGTCAATATTGAGACACATGTCTCTGTCTAATATAATAATTGATGTTCAAATGCTAATGCAAGCAACTAGTCTGGATTCAAATTCTTAAATAAGTAAGTAAATGTGTTGGTAAAAACATATCACCTTTATAGAGAGTAAAGTTCTCTGTGGGCTATAATGATGGTCAAAATGCCCCGAGCAAGGCGTTATATTTCAATATATTCATTATACATTTAATTATACATGCCTACTGTGATAACACATGATTTCTGATAGCATGATCATATTTGGACAATTGGCAAGAACAATAATAAATATTCACGAACACATCCTTGTGATGAAGTAGTCTCTTGCTTTCAACTATGTGTCCTGGGTATAATAAATTATTTTGGAGGAAGAGACCACTATATTTGTGTATATATTGTACACTGGAAGGCAAGGCTTCCTTCCTCTGGATTGGCACTCCTCCCATTCACCCTCAGGTGTTTTAATTAGCTGGGTTCCTGCATTTCAGATCACACATTGATAAGGCCCTATTTAGAGGTAAGTCCTGTATAAATTTATAGAATGTGATAATATTAGGGATGTTAGGGACCCATGTGATGAAGTCACCTGGCCGCGGTACATGGGCCAGCATATTTGCGCAAATGTGTGCTAAGAACTTCAATTATACTCCATGTTAATTGTGAGGGTTTATTTAAATTATTTTTATTATCAGTGTTCTTAGTGCTAAGAGTGTGCATCTGCATCTCTCTTCCTCCAACATAGTATTAGAAGCCTCAGCATGATAGCACCTCTTGATATCTTTAGTAATAGGATGTGCAATCCAGGTTCCCCCCTTTTTTCCACGATATTTGTGTATATATTGTACACTGGAAGGCAAGGCTTCCTTCCTCTAGATTGGCACTCCTCCCATTCACCCTCAGGTGTTTTAATTAGCTGGGTTCCTGCATTTCAGATCACACATTGATAAGGCCCTATTTAGAGGTAAGTCCTGTATAAATTTATAGAATGTGATAATATTAGGGCTGTTAGGGACCCATGTGATGAAGTCACCTGGCCGCGGTACATGGGCCAGCATATTTGCGCAAATGTGTGCTAAGAACTTCAATTATACTCCATTTTAATTGTGAGGGTTTATTTAAATTATTTTTATTATCAGTGTTCTTAGTGCTAAGAGTGTGCATCTGCATCTCTCTTCTTCCAACATAGTATTAGAAGCCTCAGCATGATAGCACCTCTTGATATCTTTAGTAATAGGATGTGCAATCCAGGTTCCCCCCTTTTTTCCGGATAATAAATTATACAATAGCCATCCTAATTTCATTGTATTTAGTTGTGTGGGGGGATTCCATATTAGGAATTAAAACTGGACTTCATGAGCCTTTTGGATGTGCTTAAGTGCAATCCGAACCAGCTAACTAACTTGTTTTGTACTGGAAAGTAGGCCAAAGGTAATTTAGTCTGTATAAAGTTCATATGATTATACTTTCCAATATAATATGAATACAAAAATGGGTGAATATGCTTTTAGACTATAATGGTGAATATGAGATCACCTTACTATTGTGATTGTATAGAATCACCCTTGTGCTATATATGCATGCACGGATAAACGTACTGTCCAGCAATACATATATTTGGGCCTTTAGATCATTGTCTCTGTCACAGTATTTGACACTCAACAAAAATACTAAATAAATATTAAGAAATATAGTATTCTCCTAGCAGAATGTTACTCATAGTGATATTGTACAAATCCATTTGCTGCCGATAAAATTAGATTGAAAGTGGGCAATACCCACTATAATATCCAAATATGAATGAGCTACTATACAATATATCAAAAAAACAAAACATCTAACATTGTATCTATTACAGAAAATATGAAAAACTTGAATGTTCATTTAAGCCATTTGGTGAAAGTGTATCCAAAAGGAATATCCATTTGGATTCTGCTTTTAATAGGAGCAAGCCACGATTACCACCACGGGGGTAAAGGGGGTATGTGATCAATTATACAATGTTTAAGCACCGCCAGCGAGTGGCGGGCATTAAGAAAATGTCGGGCAACCGGTTGGTCACAATGCCCTGTCGTTAAGGCAGCTCTAATAGAAGCCATGTGTCCCGCCATCCTCTCTTTACAAGTGCATTCGGTCTTCCCGACATAGTGGAGACCACACGGACAGCTTAAAAGATATATCGCAAATTTAGTAGAGTGAGTGACTCAGTGTCTAATTTTGAAACTTTTTCCAGTATAAGGATGGTGAAAAGTGTTACCAGATATCATATGGCTGCACGTCATGCATCCAAGGCAACGAAAGCAGCCAGGCTTAGAAGTACTAAGGAATCCACCTAAGGCCGTACTTTTTGATGCAGGGTAGTGAATGTTTGTTTTAACTAAATGGTATCAGAGGTTTTTGCCCCGTTTGTATGCTGGCATTAGTTGAGTATTGGATAGTATTGCAAGATGTTTATCTGCTTGTAAAATTGGCCAGAATTTTTTACTGAGGTGATTAATATTTTTGCTTTGGGTATTGAATCTGTTGGCCCAAATCAACCTATCTTGGTCACTCTTTTTTGCCAAATTTTGTAAGGTTTTGGAGCGAGGTATACGCATTACCTTTTGTTTCAAATTTTGTAAATCACTAGATGAATATCCCCTCTCCAAAAATTTGGTAATTAAGGAATCTAATCTAGACTCCAACTTAGATTCATCGCTTACAATACGTCTTACTCTCAACATTTGAGAATATGGGAGACCTTTGCATAGCAATAAAGGATGATGGATAGATCATGAAGAACGTTGTTCCTGTCTGTCAATTTAGAAAATAAATCAGTGGTGATTTTATTAATTACTTCAATATGAACATCCAGAAAATCCACCATAACAGGATTCAAGTTATAGGTAAATTTAACTGGAGACGATAAGTTATTATGTTCTTCCAATAGAAGCTCCAAAGTCTCCTGTGTGCCTGTCCAAAAAATAAGTAAATCTTCTATATAATGAAAATAAAGTAAAATATTGGAACTACTTTCTATAGTAGAAAAAAACTAACTGTTCCTCAACTTTAAACATAAATGAATTAGCGAATGAAGGTGACACATTACTCCAAATAGAACATCCTTGAAAATGTAAATAAAAATTATTGTTAAATATAAAATAATTACGTTGAAGGGTCAATTGTAATAAATGTAAATACAGATCAATATCTGGACCTCAGTACGCATCTTTATTAGAAATTAGAAATCTAACCGCCTGTATTCCCTCATCATGGGGGATACAGGTATAGAGATTATATACATCAATAGTGGCTAGTATACAACCTGTTGGAATGAAATCAATAGCTGACAGACAATTCAATAAAGTTGTAGTATCTTTTAGATAAGTTTTTTTGGCCTGCACACAAGGTTGCAAGAAGTGGTCCAGAAAAATGTTAACACATTGATCCATAGGCAATTTCCGATATGTTGATATGTCAGCGAGTTGTTGGTCAAGTTACTTGACATAATCGGCTGTATTTTGTTTGACAATGGCACCACCCTTATCTGCCGGGCGAATAACCACATCATCATATTTGGAGAGCTTAATTAGTGCCTCCCATTCCTGCTTCGATAGATTAGAAGCATGCTCAGAATGTTGTTTATCATCCTTGCGGACTTGATAAGCTATGGTGTTACAGTAGGTTTTAATGGCCTGATTATGTGATGTCGGATCAAATTTAGATTTTGATTTCAAGGCCAGTGGGATGGACTCAGATGTTTTTTCGGCAGAGGTAGATGGATGTTAACTAAAGTGTTCTTTAAGTCTCAGTTGTCGACCAAGTTTAAAATGTTCAATTTTCCACTCAAAATGGATTTTGATCTCGTAGTAGGGATGACATTCAATCCCATAGAGAGTATTCTGTTTTCCAATGGGAAAAAAGAGCGGTCAGATATATTGAATATCTCTTCCATCTTGAGTAAGGATGTTTTAGATTTTGACCTCTGTCCATAAAATAATGACAGACCACTGTCAGATGTGTGAACGTTTCTATGTTTTTAGTGAAACATTTTCGTCAGGACAATTAATAAATCAAACAGTGCTTACCTTTATATCCACGCCCATCTGTCCGTGGCGCCCAGCTTCCGCAGTCCTTGCTCACAAAGATGACGTCATCACAGGAAGCCGGCCCAAGGCGTCACGGAGAGAAATCACCTGTGAGGTGATTAGCAATATAATTACCACCCCACAATACCAAAAAACATATTTAAATGTATAATGACATTAAAAGCGGATCACCATCTGTATACTACATACCCTAAGATCCCTCATATCGAGCACAGATATGATAGGATCTTTAATCTAACCTTAATAAACCATGAGTCATAGATACCTAAATGCACCCTGTATTCTAGTGTGAGAAAAGTATCCTTGAGTCAATATTGAGACACATGTCTCTGTCTAATATAATAATTGATGTTCAAATGCTAATGCAAGCAACTAGTCTGGATTCAAATTCTTAAATAAGTAAGTAAATGTGTTGGTAAAAACATATCACCTTTATAGAGAGTAAAGTTCTCTGTGGGCTATAATGATGGTCAAAATGCCCCGAGCAAGGCGTTATATTTCAATATATTCATTATACATTTAATTATACATGCCTACTGTGATAACACATGATTTCTGATAGCATGATCATATTTGGACAATTGGCAAGAACAATAAGAAATATTCACGAACACATCCTTGTGATGAAGTAGTCTCTTGCTTTCAACTATGTGTCCTGGGTATAATAAATTATTTTGGAGGAAGAGACCACTATATTTGTGTATATATTGTACACTGGAAGGCAAGGCTTCCTTCCTCTGGATTGGCACTCCTCCCATTCACCCTCAGGTGTTTTAATTAGCTGGGTTCCTGCATTTCAGATCACACATTGATAAGGCCCTATTTAGAGGTAAGTCCTGTATAAATTTATAGAATGTGATAATATTAGGGATGTTAGGGACCCATGTGATGAAGTCACCTGGCCGCGGTACATGGGCCAGCATATTTGCGCAAATGTGTGCTAAGAACTTCAATTATACTCCATGTTAATTGTGAGGGTTTATTTAAATTATTTTTATTATCAGTGTTCTTAGTGCTAAGAGTGTGCATCTGCATCTCTCTTCCTCCAACATAGTATTAGAAGCCTCAGCATGATAGCACCTCTTGATATCTTTAGTAATAGGATGTGCAATCCAGGTTCCCCCCTTTTTTCCACGATATTTGTGTATATATTGTACACTGGAAGGCAAGGCTTCCTTCCTCTAGATTGGCACTCCTCCCATTCACCCTCAGGTGTTTTAATTAGCTGGGTTCCTGCATTTCAGATCACACATTGATAAGGCCCTATTTAGAGGTAAGTCCTGTATAAATTTATAGAATGTGATAATATTAGGGATGTTAGGGACCCATGTGATGAAGTCACCTGGCCGCGGTACATGGGCCAGCATATTTGCGCAAATGTGTGCTAAGAACTTCAATTATACTCCATTTTAATTGTGAGGGTTTATTTAAATTATTTTTATTATCAGTGTTCTTAGTGCTAAGAGTGTGCATCTGCATCTCTCTTCCTCCAACATAGTATTAGAAGCCTCAGCATGATAGCACCTCTTGATATCTTTAGTAATAGGATGTGCAATCCAGGTTCCCCCCTTTTTTCCGGATAATAAATTATACAATAGCCATCCTAATTTCATTGTATTTAGTTGTGTGGGGGGGATTCCATATTAGGAATTAAAACTGGACTTCATGAGCCTTTTGGATGTGCTTAAGTGCAATCCGAACCAGCTAACTAACTTGTTTTGTACTGGAAAGTAGGCCAAAGGTAATTTAGTCTGTATAAAGTTCATATGATTATACTTTCCAATATAATATGAATACAAAAATGGGTGAATATGCTTTTAGACTATAATGGTGAATATGAGATCACCTTACTATTGTGATTGTATAGAATCACCCTTGTGCTATATATGCAAGCACGGATAAACGTACTGTCCAGCAATACATATATTTGGGCCTTTAGATCATTGTCTCTGTCACAGTATTTGACACTCAACAAAAATACTAAATAAATATTAAGAAATATAGTATTCTCCTAGCAGAATGTTACTCATAGTGATATTGTACAAATCCATTTGCTGCCGATAAAATTAGATTGAAAGTGGGCAATACCCACTATAATATCCAAATATGAATGAGCTACTATACAATATATCAAAAAAACAAAACATCTAACATTGTATCTATTACAGAAAATATGAAAAACTTGAATGTTCATTTAAGCCTTTTGGTGAAAGTGTATCCAAAAGGAATATCCATTTGGATTCTGCTTTTAATAGGAGCAAGCCACGATTACCACCACGGGGGTAAAGGGGGTATGTGATCAATTATACAATGTTTAAGCACCGCCAGCAAGTGGCGGGCATTAAGAAAATGTCGGGCAACCGGTTGGTCACAATGCCCTGTCGTTAAGGCAGCTCTAATAGAAGCCATGTGTCCCGCCATCCTCTCTTTACAAGTGCATTCGGTCTTCCCGACATAGTGGAGACCACACGGACAGCTTAAAAGATATATCGCAAATTTAGTAGAGTGAGTGACTCAGTGTCTAATTTTGAAACTTTTTCCAGTATAAGGATGGTGAAAAGTGTTACCAGATATCATATGGCTGCACGTCATGCATCCAAGGCAACGAAAGCAGCCAGGCTTAGAAGTACTAAGGAATCCACCTAAGGCCGTACTTTTTGATGCAGGGTAGTGAATGTTTGTTTTAACTAAATGGTATCAGAGGTTTTTGCCCCGTTTGTATGCTGGCATTAGTTGAGTATTGGATAGTATTGCAAGATGTTTATCTGCTTGTAAAATTGGCCATAATTTTTTACTGAGGTGATTAATATTTTTGCTTTGGGTATTGAATCTGTTGGCCCAAATCAACCTATCTTGGTCACTCTTTTTTGCCAAATTTTGTAAGGTTTTGGAGCGAGGTATACGCATTACCTTTTGTTTCAAATTTTGTAAATCACTAGATGAATATCCCCTCTCCAAAAATTTGGTAATTAAGGAATCTAATCTAGACTCCAACTTAGATTCATCGCTTACAATACGTCTTACTCTCAACATTTGAGAATATGGGAGACCTTTGCATAGCAATAAAGGATGATGGATAGATCATGAAGAACGTTGTTCCTGTCTGTCAATTTAGAAAATAAATCAGTGGTGATTTTATTAATTACTTCAATATGAACATCCAGAAAATCCACCATAACAGGATTCAAGTTATAGGTAAATTTAACTGGAGACGATGAGTTATTATGTTCTTCCAATAGAAGCTCCAAAGTCTCCTGTGTGCCTGTCCAAAAAATAAGTAAATCTTCTATATAATGAAAATAAAGTAAAATATTGGAACTACTTTCTATAGTAGAAAAAACTAACTGTTCCTCAACTTTAAACATAAATGAATTAGCGAATGAAGGTGACACATTACTCCAAATAGAACATCCTTGAAAATGTAAATAAAAATTATTGTTAAATATAAAATAATTACGTTGAAGGGTCAATTGTAATAAATGTAAATACAGATCAATATCTGGACCTCAGTACGCATCTTTATTAGAAATTAGAAATCTAACCGCCTGTATTCCCTCATCATGGGGGATACAGGTATAGAGATTATATACATCAATAGTGGCTAGTATACAACCTGTTGGAATGAAATCAATAGCTGACAGACAATTCAATAAAGTTGTAGTATCTTTTAGATAAGTTTTTTTGGCCTGCACACAAGGTTGCAAGAAGTGGTCCAGAAAAATGTTAACACATTGATCCATAGGCAATTTCCGATATGTTGATATGTCAGCGAGTTGTTGGTCAAGTTACTTGACATAATCGGCTGTATTTTGTTTGACAATGGCACCACCCTTATCTGCCGGGCGAATAACCACATCATCATATTTGGAGAGCTTAATTAGTGCCTCCCATTCCTGCTTCGATAGATTAGAAGCATGCTCAGAATGTTGTTTATCATCCTTGCGGACTTGATAAGCTATGGTGTTACAGTAGGTTTTAATGGCCTGATTATGTGATGTCGGATCAAATTTAGATTTTGATTTCAAGGCCAGTGGGATGGACTCAGATGTTTTTTCGGCAGAGGTAGATGGATGTTAACTAAAGTGTTC